>NC_139719.1:43895821-43993321 GCF_964188405.1 Protomyctophum parallelum
GCCCCGAAATAGTCTGATTACTACAAGCCACTGGCTCTACGTACCCTTCGGGGGGATAACTTCCAGGGTAGTCCCCTTCGGTTCCAGGGTAGTCCCGTCCAGGGAGCCAGCTTCCAGGGTAGTCCCATCCAGGGAGCCAGCTTCCAGGGTAGCGCCCTCCAGGGAGCCAGCTTCCAGGATAGTCCCCCTGAGGGAGCCAGCTTCAAGGATAGTCCCCCTGAGGGAGCCAGATTTCAGGGTAGCCCCTATAAGGGAGCCAGCTTTCAGGGTAGCTCCCCTGAGGGAGCCAGATTCTAGGGTAAACGCCGCGTTTCCCAGGGAGCCAGAATCCAGGGTCCCTCGAATCCAGGGTCCCTCGAGGGAGCGAGAGTCCAGGGTAGCCCCCTCCTCGTCCAGGGAGCCGGCTTCCAGAACGGAGAGAGAGGGACTGGTTACAAAAACATTACACGACACAACAACCCCAAAACACATTCCAATAATTATCCAGATTGATAAACCTGGCTCAGTGCTCAGACAAGAGAGGGATATACGCAGATAAACATGATTCATTAAATCCACAGAAAACCGACAAAGACAACTTAGCAACGATGGTAATGGAGTGTGTTAAGTCAGGAAAGACGATCACATTATATCACGACAACCTTCTGTCGGCATCGTGCCATTGGCTGGGGTCTGGGATGGCTTCACGTCATTGGCTGGCTTCTGGGATGGCATTACGTCATTGGCTGGGGTCTGGGATGGCATCACGTCATTGGCTGGGGTCTGGGATGGCTTCACGTCATTGGCTGGGGTCTGGGATGGCATCACGTCATTGGCTGGGGTCTGGGATGGCTTCACGTCATTGGCTGGGGTCTGGGATGGCTTCACGTCATTGGCTGGGGTCTGGGATGGCTTCACGTCATTGGCTGGGGTCTGGGATGGCTTCACGTCATTGGCTGGGTTCTGGGATGGCTTCACGTCATTGGCTGGAGTCTGGGATGGCATCATGTCATTGGCTGGGTTCTGGAATGGCTTCACGTCATTGGCTGGGGTCTGGGATGGCATCACGTCATTGGCTAGGTTCTGGGATGACATCATGGGTGCTGCAGTGAATGCATCCGCTGAGCCTGACGACAGCAGGGATATTTAGATTAGTTTTGATATATTTTTTATATGTTTTGATAATCAATGCTGCCTCACTCTAATCACAGGGCTCTGCTCCTGCATAGGAGGTCATAATAAACAGCAATAAAAGACCAGGCACCACACACAGCATACAAATACAATATGTACCCAAATAAACATACATATAATGTTCAGAAAGGTAAGCAATAAAATAAAATATTACAAAATACCCAATGCTGGGACAACCCCCAGAGAAAACTCCACACCACCGCCACTCCACTTACTAGTTACTTTACAAACAGCTACTGATCCAATAAACACATTAAACACATCAATACATGAAGAGCTTATAACCAAATTAGCCTCTTGTCTTGAAACCTATAGCATAGCTTGTACTTTGAGCGAAAACAGCTGATCAACAAGCTCACAGTGCATCACAGCGCTATTATCAAAAAGAACGGAAAAGCACAGAGCAGACTCCGGTCAATATGTATATGCTTTATAAATAAAGTTGTATTGGATTGGATAGATGGCTTTAATCCATTTTGGTGATAGCATCATGTTATGCTTTAGCTATTGAAAAATAGCAGATCTACAAGCTCCTATGAGCTTGTAGGTCTGCTATTTTTGAAAAATCGTGAAAATATTTTCTGGAGGATTTAGAAGATTTTTCTTTTAATTTCGAGGTCAGGCCTAAATGGCTTTAAGTGGTCAAATCTGGCCTCCGTCTTCAGTGAGAAGATGATTGAGTTGGACGTCACTATAATCACAATGTTTGGAAAATTGATTTAGCACAACAATAAAACAAGATATGCTGTTAAGGGTCATATTGTTGTACCTATAGTTCAAAGAAAATGACTTGGAATAATTTTACCACTTGACACACTAATAAAATAAATGAATAATTTAGTTATAGTGGAATGCAGATGACCAAAGTTGAAGGAATAACTTATAGGCAAAAGTTAATTATTGTATTATTTCTACCAGTGTTTATGTTAAACAGATAAATAAACCCTGCATGCATTATAATGTTATTCATGAATGGGTCTTACCTGTGAAGACGAACAGGAACATGACGTTAACATGCATAATAATGTTATTCATGAATGGGTCTTACCTGTGAAGACGAACAGGAACATGACGTTAACATGCATAATAATGTTATTCATGAATGGGTCTTACCTGTGAAGACGAACAGGAACATGACGTTAACATGCATAATAATGTTATTCATGAATGGGTCTTACCTGTGAAGACGAACAGGAACATGACGTTAACACATTGTATGCTAGAGTTTTCTATTTGCTCAGGCTTGCTGGTGCTAAGCGATTAACATTGGACTTTTGAACTTTTTAGGGGCCCACAGCGAGGGGCCTCTTATAGCGAGAATCACATCGCATAAATAAAAAGTAGGCCAAACATGTCCACTTCAATTTAAAAAAAAAATTATGATTCTACCATCTTCCATTCTGGAGATATTGACCTTTTTCTAAAACCTGCTTTTGAAGGCACGCTGCTCGCTTGAAAAAACAGCAGAGATATGGAAGGTTGAAGTTGACAGACATTGACAGACAGATATAAAAATGAACACAAATAATATCATATACATACTACACACTGAATGAAAGCCCTGAATGTCTACTTTTAGGAGGAAAACAAATACACATGGTCCCATGTATAGTTTGTCAGTAATTGGCTATTGAATGCAGCTTGCGCCCACCAGAGAGGATTTCAGAAAATGCATGGACCAGAAGAACTATTATTCACAAAATAAGGCCTATAGCGAAATGTTGCGCAACATTGCACTGCTCACTTCACAGGGGTGTGATTTTCATTATTATTACAGTAGAAGTATTTTTCTTATGAAAGCAGAGAGTCTTCTGTTTCATACGGTATATAGTATGTACATTTCGCTATAGGCCTTATTTTGTGAATAATAGTTCTTCTGGTCCATGCATTTTCTGAAATCCTCTCTGGTGGGCGCAAGCTGCATTCAATAGCCAATTACTGACAAACTATATTTGTATATATTTGTATATTTGTTTTCCTCCTAAAAGTAGACATTCAGGGCTTTCATTCAGTGTGTAGTATGTATATGATAATAATTTATTTATGTTTATATCTGCCTGTCAATCTCTGTGACTTTAAACCTTTATAACTCGCTATGATAACTTCATGAGGAAATGCTCACTTCACAGGGGTGTGATTTTTATTATTATTACAGTATTAGTTTTTTTCTTATGAAAGCAGAGGGTCTTCTGTTTCATACGGTATATAATATGTACATGTCGCTATAGGCCTTATTTTGTGAATAATAGTTGGACCTGAACAACTGCATTCAATATCCTACTGACAAACTGTACATGGGATCAATATTATGTATTTGTTTTCCTCCTAAAAGTAGACAATTAGGGCTTTCATTCAGTGTGTAGTATGTATATGACAATAATTTATTTATGTTTATTTTTATATCTGCCTTCAGAACGATAGTATAACGGTGAGATGCGTTACTGGATCGGTGAGTTTAGTGGTTGAGGTTGACATGTCTGGACATGTTTGAGGAAAGAAGCACAGGAGAGAGAGATGATCAAATAACTGGCTGCTTTGTTGGACAACGCTATCTTCACTTTGTTTGGGCAAAGAAGCAGAGATCAGCGATGGAAAAGAGTTTTATCCACGGCAGATAAGTAATGACGTATTATCGAGGGACCGCCATGATCAACTAACTGCCTGGGACCGAGGCTACGTTGTCACCAGCCAATGCAGCCATCGCTATCCGTTGTGTGATTGTAGCCTTTTTATTCATTATAATTGCAGTGATAAGACCTATATCACAGCCGGGCGTCTCTCTCGATACCGTGGATATAGCCTACATCCACAATCACACAACGGATAGCGATGATGGCTGCATTGGCTGACGAAGACGTAGGCAGTAAGTTGATCATGGCGGTCCTTCGATAATACGTCATTACTTATCTGCCGTGGATATAAAGCTCTTTTCCATCGCTGATCGTGCTTCTTGCCCAAACAAACAAAGTGAAGACGCGATGGCGATCCACACAACGGATAGCGATGGCTGGTGAAGACTGAAGACGTAGCCAGGCAGTTAGTTGATCATGGCGTGTGCCGTGTGCGTGTTGAAAACGTTATGAAATGGCGATCGTTGAAGATTATTCTTGGTTTATATACTGGCAGAGGGCAAATCGACACGACTGCGTTATATCTTTTTTCGAGAATGAGAGAGCGGTGCAAGGCGATTACAAGGCGCAGTGTGGCCTGGGGCCAGGGAACTCAAACTGCAATGCGATCCGGGCAGAAGAGACTCAGACTCCCCCCACAAAGATTCCTCGGGAGAAACCATGTAGAAACAGGAGGGGAGGGGGAATCGAGTGTATTCACAGACACTAGACTACTACTAGATGGGTAACTCCATTTTAGATGCCCTGACATCTGCGTTGGTCTATGCCGTTGCCGTGCAGACCCATACGTGTAATGGAGGCATTGGAGGAGGGAGCGTCTTCGCCACAGACAGACCTCTTTTCAGGAGGGAGGGGCTTTTTACTCCCGGATCACATATTGGAGCTTCCTGGAGACGATCGCTGTTATTTTCCTCGGTGTCCTGGAGCATAGGACGTTGATGTACAGTAAGCAATAAAAAAACGTATAAAACGTATACATACGCTTCGCGCGTACGGCGTTCGATATTAATAAAGCGTATGGATACGTTTCCAGCATTTTTTGTGTTAACATGCATAATAATGTTATTCATGAATGGGTCTTACCTGTGAAGACGAACAGGAACATGACGTTAACATGCATTATAATGTTATTCATGAATGGGTCTTACCTGTGAAGACGAACAGGAACATGACGTTAACATGCATTATAATGTTATTCATGAATGGGTCTTACCTGTGAAGACGAACAGGAACATGACGTTAACATGCATAACTAGAAAAAGTGCCCTTCCGGGCACAGGTCTCCACCAGGTTATCCACAGATCCGTGCAGTTAGAGGTAAAAACACTTTTCGGCCAGTTATAGCGCCACCTTGAGGCTGAGTTGAAATTGTTCATGTGGCATTTCGTCCTCTGCCTAGTGGGATTGTGGGTGCACAATTTCACGGAAATCACGCGATGTGTTCATGATTTGCAGCATTTTGTTTGAAACTGAGCACTCCTGTGAACTTTGGAAGCCAATCTTAACCAATCAGGATGGAGTCTGATAAATCTGAAAGACCCGTTTCGTTGAATGGCTCTAGAGAGACTGTGTACCAATTTGCGTGATGTTTGGACAAAATCTGTAGGTGTACTGTGCAATTTTTTTTTTTGCACAAAGCGGCCTCCTGGTGGCGCTATAACAGGCCGTTCTGGAAAGTTTGGGGCAGAGGTTCATGGTTGGCATCCAGGGAGTGTGTGTGCAAAATATGGCATCGACCGGGTTAACGGTGGCCGAGATTAGCTGTTCACGGACACACACACGGACACACAAACGGACACACAAACGGACACACAAACGGACGGACGGACACGCGGACGGACGGAGTGCAAAACATACTCTCCCCACATGCCTTCGGCCTGGTGGAGACAATAATGTTATTCATGAATGGGTCTTACCTGTGAAGACGAACAGGAACATGACGTTAACATGCATAATAATGTCATTCATGAATGGGTCTTACCTGTGAAGACGAACAGGAACATGACGTTAACATGCATAATAATGTCATTCATGAATGGGTCTTACCTGTGAAGACGAACAGGAACATGACGTTAACATGCATAATAATGTTATTCATGAATGGGTCTTACCTGTGAAGACGAACAGCAACATGACGTTAACATGCATAATAATGTTATTCATGAATGGGTCTTACCTGTGAAGACGAACAGGAACATGACGTTAACATGCATAATAATGTTATTCATGAATGGGTCTTACCTGTGAAGACGAACAGGAACATGACGTTAACATGCATTATAATGTCATTCATGAATGGGTCTTACCTGTGAAGACGAACAGTAACATGACGTTAACATGCATAATAATGTTATTCATGAATGGGTCTTACCTGTGAAGACGAACAGGAACATGACGTTAACATGCATAATAATGTTATTCATGAATGGGTCTTACCTGTGAAGACGAACAGGAACATGACGTTAACATGCATAATAATGTTATTCATGAATGGGTCTTACCTGTGAAGACGAACAGGAACATGACGTTAACATGCATTATAATGTCATTCATGAATGGGTCTTACCTGTGAAGACGAACAGCAACATGACGTTAACAAACATTGTATGTCTCGTGTGTGTGGAGAGAGAGGAGTGTGACTTTCTCCTCTGAGCTGCATGTAACTGCATGTTGCTGCGTCTATAGTATATCCAATTCTGACCTGAGATCAGATCCATACGAGGTCTCCCACTGGACACACACTGGTCTGATTATAACCCATTCTGACCTGAGATCAGATTCTAAAAAAATGTCGGTCGTTCTTCGATTTTTCAAAAAATAACAGACCTACAAGCTCGTAGCGCGCCACCGAGTGGCGCGCTACGAGCTTGTAGATCTGCTATTTTTCAATAGCTTAAAGCATAACATGATGCTAACACCAAAATGGGTTCCCGTTCAGAATGGGATATAGATCCATGCAGTATACAGCGTTCCCACAGCTCGGCGTCCTGCGTAGAAGAGTGAAGGAACGGCAGGGCGGCGTGAACGTTTCAATGGTGGCGACTAATGGTTGGACATGTGAAAGGAAGAGTTCACTTCCTTAATGGACATTATTACGGTCACTCTCATTAAGATTGCATGATGGAAATGGAAATTGCAATTGCGGTTTTCCCATAAACTTGAGCCACGCCACAAGACTGTTAACTCCAACGCACACCAACGCAACCATGCAGTTCCAACGTGCATTTTAACCATTAGGTTGACGGGAAATTGCATCCGTCTGAATATACTCTGATGATACTAAATGGTTCTCAATCTCAAACTTTGTCATTTCAAGGACAGTCCATATAACTCTGAGGGTGTACAAATTAAACCGGTCCATTTGGACCCCGTGCACTGAAGGACACTTTTGCCCCCCTTTCCACCTAAACAACGTTGGTTCTATATAGAACTGGTTCTGTTCTCCATTCTTGGAACTTTGGTGCTTTCACGGAGGCCATTTTTTTGGGGTGTGCAGTAATATTCTGTATAGAGCATTATACAGATGTTTGAATGTAGCCTATATGTTGGACTGCAGTCTGTAACAAAATATTAAGATAATTATGTTTATTGTCACTGTATGGAACAGTCTGTAACAAGATATTAAGATAATTATGTTTATTGTCACTGTATGGAACAGTCTGTAACAAGATATTAAGATAATTATGTTTATTGTCACTGTATGGAACAGTCTGTAACAAGATATTAAGATAATTATGTTTATTGTCACTGTATGGAACAGTCTGTAACAAGATATTAAGATAATTATGTTTATTGTCACTGTATGGAACAGTCTGTAACAAGATATTAACCCATTCTGACCTGAGATCAGATTCATACGAGGTTTCCACTGGACACACACTGGTCTGATTAAGATAATTATGTTTATTGTCACTGTAGCCTACTGTACTGAACAACATAATAATGAAAAGAATAATAATGAATACTGATAGAGCAACATTATGCCATGATAAACTGTTCAGTCCCTTATAGTCAAGTTATCATATAGTTTGTTGCCAAATAAAACCATCCATAGCATAATAATGCATACAATGATAAATCTGAAGGTACAAATCTTTGAAATCTTCCATCTAGATAGGACATTGCACTGTAAACAAAGAGATCAGAGTGTGTGTGTGTGTGTGTGTGTGTGTGTGTGTGTATTTAGGGGAGAATGAGTACATCAATGCTGTCATAGTTCTGGGACTGAAGATGTTGTTTTCCAGTCCAGAGGCCTATATGGACAGATGTGTGCGTGCGTGCGTGCGTGCGTGCGTGCGTTGAGTGAGTGCATGGTTGGTTGCATGGTTTCCAAGTGCAGGATGATGACTCAATCAATACAATACATTCACATGCGCACTACATGCACCACATGCACATACATACACTGTCTACATACAATACACTACTGTGCATGCACCACATGCACTGTGTCTACATACAATAAGCACTTCAGCCACACACGGCTGACCGGAGGCCCTCAGGGCTCTGTGCTAAGGTAGGATCATGTGTTCCACTTTGGTATTATTATTCTCGGGGGAAAAGCTTTCGCAGAAAACTGCCGACGGAAAAGCTCACGACGCGCGGCCGCTATACGCTAATTCCACCGAACAGAACTTCACGATCACGAGACATCACGATCAATGATGATCTATAACCGCAGACTGACAAGGAAGGTCTTTTAACTAGAGGCCATCAGTCGCTTTAAGCACTTTCAATATCAAATGGCACTGATCGACGGTCATCCCATTCCCATGCATCGCTTCATCAACCTCACGCCATCTGGACAAAGACACCGAAAAGGGTCAGTTTTACTTTGAGTTAAGAGTTTTGTCCCCCTCATTAATTGGAGGCCATGCCCAGGGACAAATTAGCCATTGGGCCAGTGGGGCCGTGGAGCCAGGGGCCCTTGGCTCTCAGGGGCCCTTCAGGGGGCAGTATTAGGTTTGACGCCCTGAAAAGGGCTCCTGGGGACCTTCATTGGCCATTGACTTAGTTAAATTTAGATCAAAACCATGATAAAAACACGGAAAAACACAAAAATGTTGCGCGCACGCGCGCTATGGGGGCCCTGCAAAAGATGACCGGCCCAGGGGCCCTCATGGGGCCTTAATCCGTCCCTGGCCATGCCCGAGATCCAGAGATTAATTTAAAAATGCACAGGTAGCCAGGGACGAGATCCCGAGATTTGATGAATTTGCCTGACCACAGAGCCTTTTGTGGTGGTTCTGGACAACCGTGTATCTGACCGACTCGACACCGGGCACTGCACTCCCTTGTGGGGGTGTGGAACGCCTGTGCCAAAAGTCTGTGGGGCGAACGGTTCTCGAGTTACGTGGACTACAGATACACGCACACGTACCGATGCAGACCAACATGGAAAGGTTTGGTGAAGGGCTCTAGAGCCCTGAGCCCTCACACACTTAAAGGTTTGGTGAAGGGCTCTGCCACCACAGCCCTGAGCCCTCACACACTTAAAGGTTTGGTGAAGGGCTCTAGAGCCCTGAGCCCTCACACACTTAAAGGTTTGGTGAAGGGCTCTAGAGCCCTGAGCCCTCACACACTTAAAGGTTTGGTGAAGGGCTCTAGAGCCCTGAGCCCTCACACACTTAAAGGTTTGGTGAAGGGCTCTAGAGCCCTGAGCCCTCACACACTTAAAGGTTTGGTGAAGGGCTCTAGAGCCCTGAGCCCTCACACACTTAAAGGTTTGGTGAAGGGCTCTAGAGCCCTGAGCCCTCACACACTTAAAGGTTTGGTGAAGGGCTCTAGCTGCCACAGCCCCGAGCCCTCACACACTTAACCCATTCTGAACGGGCACCCATTTTGGTGTCAGCATCATGTTATGCTTTAGCTATTGAAAAATAGCAGATCTACAAGCTCATATCGCGCCACCGAGTGGCGCGATACGAGCTTGTAGGTCTGCTATTTTTTGAAAAATCGAAGAACGACTGACATTTTTTAGAATCTGATCTCAGGTCAGAATGGGTTCATCAGACCAGTGTGTGTCCGGCGGAAACCTCGTATGAATCTGATCTCAGGTCAGAATGGGTTAAAGGTTTGGTGAAGGGCTCTAGCTGCCACAGCCCTGAGCCCTCACACACTCATACAATACATGCAGCATACTGTAATACAGTCTATATATATACTGTATACGCAGACCACAGGCCTGCAGTTCAACCCGTTTGTACAGTTCAAAGTGTTCCACATTGAACAGAGAAGCAAGCAGTGTTGTTTTCGTCGACTAAAACTAAGACGAAGAATGTTCGTCGACTAGCTATTTTCACTGACAAAAACAAATGGAAGGCCCAGGCCGTAGCGTAACGGTCTGGGCACGGGACTGGTGATCCAGTCGCAGTGTGCCGCGGGTTCGACTCCCGGACCCGACACGGCCTTTACCGCATGTCATCCCCCCATCTCTCTCCCGTTTCCTGTCAGCCTACTTTCTATCCCTTAAAAAATCAATAAAGGCGTAAGCCACAAAAAAATATCTTAAAAAAAACAAACAAAAAAAAAACAAATGGAAACTAAATGAAAACTAATCTATGGTGACTAAAACTAAGACTAAATATACTGACAATTTCGTCGACAAATAAAAACTAGACTAAAATGTTAGGAAGGGACTAGTGGACAAGATATCCAGTATAAGTCATTTTACACTTGGTTGCATGCTGAAAATAGCTGATGTAGATCGGCTATTTTAAGTGTAAAAACACTCATTACGACGGCATCAAAACACATTTTAGTCGACTAAATCAACTGTAGATTTAGTCGACTCTTATGACATTCAGTCGACTAAAACTAGACTAACACCAAGACATTCCAGGTGACTAAAATGTGACTAAAACTAAATGAAGTTTCAGTCCAAAGACTCATGACTAAAACTAAAATATGTGCTGCCAAAAACAACCACTGGAAGCAAGTCAACAATATCTGCAGCATTTCTGTCCCGTTTTCAGTATTCAGGACTCCATGCTCTGAAGATAAGAACCAGGAACACGGCGACCGTCGCCACGTAGAAAACGGCGAACGCTCGGTTGATTCTGGTGGCCATTCTGGTCCAGTAACCTCCAGGCCTGCCTCCATCTTCCTCGCTCTTGAGGAACGAACGCAGGTTCTTCTCCAGATCTCTCAGCTCGTCCAGGATCACCTGGAATCCACCAGATTCCCCTTTGAGATCGCTGTCCTGTGAAACGCACATTAGGTTACATTTGATTATCATTTGAGGGGGTTTTCCAAACTATACAGTTTCAAAGTCATGGACTAATTATAAATTCATACATGTATTTACTGTGCATATTATTCTACAAACACGTTACATATACACGGTGACGTGAATATGGTGACATCATGCTAACCTCTTCGGCGATACATTTTAATATGGTGACATCATGCTAACCTCTTCGGCCGCACTCTGAAGCTCATGCATGGTCTCTCTTTCACCATCATCACCCTCATCATCATCATCATCATCATCAGGGACATTGTAAAAGCACAGACTGCTCTTGGTTCTCTTCTCTGGAACGACACATGCAGAGGATTAATGAGTACGTACATGAGTACATGAGTACATGAGTACATGAATACACATGCAGAGGATTGATGAGTACGTTCTCTTTTCTCTATCCTTGTCATTTACGTTGCTGTTGGACTTTGTGTGAGATCACCGTGGATAAGAATGTCTGGCTGAATGCTAAATGGCTACAAATATTAATTTGCCTCCGTGTCGCAAATCATGCCTCACCTCTGTCACAGCTACGGCCTTTGGCCTCGTCCTCCTTCTCGTTGTGGTCTTTGTCCGTCTCCGTCTTCTGGGAGTCTTTGTCCAGCAGAAACGTCACCACGACCGTCTCCAAGAGACTCAGCAGCATCAGGAAAAACGTACCCATGCAATACATCGCTGTGAGCAAAAGACAGTTAATAGTGTATTCATTATAATAGACTATTATCCACTTGTAGTGATGCACAGGAGCTGGGATTGAACCCCAGATCTCCCACTCGCCAGACCGACAGGGCTGTTGTGTGAGCCGGTCCGGGGTCATGGCTGGGGGGGGGCTATACACTCTAATACCGTGTACAACATTAATGATAATCCAACAGAGATATACCTATGACGGGCATCCTGTTGGAGGTGGCGGGCAGGATGTCGTTGAGAATGAGCTGTAAGACGGTGACGGCCAGCAGCACGGTGATCTTGAAGCTCAGCTTCTCTCCGCCGCCGTCCGGGATCAGGAAAGACGCCATGTCTAGACACAGGAAGAAGAGGACGGGCAACAGGAAGTTGACGATGTAGAGGACGGCCTTCCTCTTCACGGTGATCTATGAGGAGGAGATGTTATAGAAAGGTTCAGATTAGACGAATGCAACGGTAGCAGTTTTAACACACTAAAGCCCTTTGAGAATACCTACAGTGTAGACCAGCTGCTGGTGTTTGTAGTGAGTCTCGTTGAGCAGGACGTACGAGAAGTCCTGGAACTCCCACTCGTACTCGCCCCACATCACGCTCATGGATCTGTTTCTGGTGAAATCTGAGCTGTAGATTGTTTTGAGCTCCAGTTCATCGCCTGGTGTAACGGAACAGAGGGAGAAACAGTCAGAGGTAGTCAAATTAATGAATGATACAACATTTGATCACCCAACTCTACAAGCGCACGCACGCACGCACAGAGAAAAACAAGTTGTCTCCCTCACCTCTGTATATGGCAGAGGCGAGCGTCAGGTTGCAGGACTGCGTGTCGAAGGGGAACTTGTAGACGTTCATCCTGCAGGTGCTGACGACCATCTCGGCGTTCTTGACGTAGACCTTCCCGTCAGAGTACAGACGGGCGTAGGGGATTCGTCCATTCTCCTCCTTCAACCTGGAAAAGGGTGCATGTGTGTTTTTGGTCCGACGTCACAAACAGTCCTATAGGGCCGATTCATACTCCTATTTCACCGCTGTTTCGGCGCTGTAGTGCCCAAATGATTTTGGCTCGTCAGAAATTTTCAGTAGCACCGAAGAGACGACTTTAGGACGGTACTCGCTAGGGCTGCGAATCTTTAGGTGTCCCACGATTCGATTCGATTCCGATTCTTGGGGTGACGATTCAATTCAAAAACTATCTTTTCGATTTTTCCGATTCTCGATTCAAAAAAGATTTTTTTCCGATTCTAAAGCAGTTTTTTACATTTAGTAAAAAGCTTGTATAATTGTAAAGGTTTTATCAACTGAATGATTTAAACACACAAAGGTTAAATCCAAGAGTAAGAACACGTCTCATTTATTTAGCTTGCACAAATTTGAACCAGTACAAAAGTTACAAAATCTCTTCTCACTCAATACCAGAACAATACATTAGTATTAAAACAGGTGTAAAATAAATACAATTGGCAGGCTTAGCTTAGCTGGTAGTAAATGCACTATGCAGAAACCCAGGCCATAATGCATTGCATGCACAGGTAGTACCTGTGCATCGTACATCGTAGGCTCTACAGAGCCAAATGACGTCACATCGTAGGCTCTACAGAGCCAAATGACGTCACATCGTAGGCTCTACAGAGCCAAATGACGTCACATCATAGGCTCTACAGAGCCAAATGACGTCACATCGTAGGCTCTACAGAGCCAAATGACGTCACATCGTAGGCTCTACAGAGCCCAATGACGTCACATCGTAGGCTCTACAGAGCCAAATGACGTCACATTGTAGGCTCTACAGAGCCAAATGACGTCACATCGTAGGATCTACAGAGCCAAATGACGTCACATCGTAGGCTCTACAGAGCCAAAGGACGTCACATCGTAGGCTCTACAGAGCCAAAGGACGTCACATCGTAGGCTCTACAGAGCCAAATGACGTCACATTGTAGGCTCTACAGAGCCAAATGACGTCACATTGTAGTCTCTACAGAGCCAAATGACGTCACATTGTAGGCTCTACAGAGCCAAATGACGTCACATCGTAGGCTCTACAGAGCCAAATGACGTCACATTGTAGGCTCTACAGAGCCAAATGACGTCACATCGTAGGCTCTACAGAGCCAAATGACGTCACATTGTAGGCTCTACAGAGACAAATGACGTCACATCGTAGGCTCTACAGAGCCAAATGACGTCACATTGTAGGCTCTACAGAGCCAAATGACGTCACATCGTAGGCTCTACAGAGCCAAATGACGTCACATCGTAGGCTCTACAGCGCCAAACCCACTTTTATTCGGCTCTAAAATAGGAGTATGAATCGGCCCCTATACAGGCATGGGTCCGACACCCTACCCAAAACCCAACCCTAAACCTAACCACCTCACAGGGAGACACGGGTTAGTTTTAACCAGCCACTGATTTGTTTTAACCTGCCACGGATTTGTTTTAACCTGCCACAGGTTCGTTTTAACCAGCCACGGGTTCATTTTAACCTGCCATGGATTTGTTTTAACCAGCCACAGGTTCGTTTTAACCAGCCACGGGTTCATTTTAACCTGCCATGGATTTGTTTTAACCTGCCACAGGTTCGTTTTAACCAGCCACGGGTTCATTTTAACCTGCCATGGATTTGTTTTAACCAGCCGCGGGTTAGTTTTAACCAGCCACGGGTTAGTTTTAACCAGCCACGGGTTAGTTTTAACCTGCCACGGGTTAGTTTTAACCAGCCACGGATTCATTTTAACCAGCCGCGGGTTAGTTTTAACCTGCCACGGGTTAGTTTTAACCAGCCACGGGTTCATTTTAACCAGCCGCGGGTTAGTTTTAACCAGCCACAGGTTAGTTTTAACCAGCCACGGATTCATTTTAACCTGCCGCGGGTTAGTTTTAACCTGCCACAGGTTAGTTTTAACCAGCCACGGATTCATTTTAACCTGCCGCGGGTTAGTTTTAACCTGCCACAGGTTCGTTTTAACCTGCCACGGGTTCATTTTAACCTGCCATGGATTTGTTTTAACCTGCCACAGGTTCGTTTTAACCTGCCACGGGTTCATTTTAACCTGCCATGGATTTGTTTTAACCTGCCACGGGTTAGTTTTAACCAGCCACGGGTTCATTTTAACCTGCCATGGATTTGTTTTAACCTGCCGCGGGTTAGTTTTAACCAGCCACGGGTTAGTTTTAACCAGCCACGGGTTAGTTTTAACCTGCCACGGGTTAGTTTTAACCAGCCACGGATTCATTTTAACCTGCCATGGATTTGTTTTAACCTGCCGCGGGTTAGTTTTAACCAGCCACGGGTTAGTTTTAACCAGCCACGGGTTAGTTTTAACCTGCCACGGGTTAGTTTTAACCAGCCACGGATTCATTTTAACCAGCCGCGGGTTAGTTTTAACCTGCCACAGGTTAGTTTTAACCAGCCACTGATTGGTTTTAACCAGCCACGGATTCATTTTAACCTGCCACGGGTTAGTTTTAACCTGCCACTGATTGGTTTTAACCAGCCACGGATTCATTTTAACCTGCCACGGGTTAGTTTTAACCTGCCACGGGTTAGTTTTAACCAGCCACGGATTCATTTTAACCAGCCACGGGTTAGTTTTAACCTGCCACGGGTTAGTTTTAACCAGCCACATATTAGTTTTAACCTGCCACGGGTTCATTTTAACCTGCCACGGGTTAGTTTTAACCTGCCACGGGTACATTTTAACCTGCCACGGGTTCATTTTAACCTGCCACGGGTTAGTTTTAACCTGCCACGGGTTAGTTTTAACCTGCCACGGGTACATTTTAACCTGCCACGGGTACATTTTAACCTGCCACGGGTTCATTTTAACCAGCCACGGGTTAGTTTTAACCTGCCACTGATTGGTTTTAACCAGCCACGGATTCATTTTAACCAGCCACGGGTTAGTTTTAACCAGCCACGGGTTAGTTTTAACCAGCCACGGGTTAGTTTTAACCAGCCACATATTAGTTTTAACCTGCCACGGGTTAGTTTTAACCAGCCACATATTAGTTTTAACCTGCCACGGGTTAGTTTTAACCTGCCACGGGTTAATTTTAACCAGCCATGGGTTAGTTTTAACCTGCCACGTATCTGGATTAAGAGCGTCTGCTAAATGCCTAAATTGTAAATTAGTTTTAACCTGCCACGGGTTAGTTTTAACCTGCCACGGGTTAGTTTTAACCTGCCACAGGTTATTTGTAACCGGCTGTGCATGTCGGGGGTGACGGTGTTGTCGGACTGTTAACATGAAACCGATTGTGACATGATGTCTGCATCATGCGTATATATTCCCAGAATACCTCTCTTCGATGAAGACGTCAGGCCTCCACACCCACTCGCCCGGCACAGAGACACGCTTGATCCCACAGAACTGGGAGGGATCCCAGGATATGAACTCATCCTTCCATCTCTGGAGAGGACGGACAATGACAAACACATCAGGATATGAACTCATCCTCCCATCTCTGGAGAGGACGGACAATGACAAACACATCAGGATATGAACTCATCCTCCCATCTCTGGAGAGGACGGACAATGACAAACACATCAGGATATGAACTCATCCTCCCATCTCTGGAGAGGACGGACAATGACAAACACATCAGGATATGAACTCATCCTCCCATCTCTGGAGAGGACGGACAATGACAAACACATCAGGATATGAACTCATCCTCCCATCTCTGGAGAGGACGGACAATGACAAACACATCAGGATATGAACTCATCCTCCCATCTCTGGAGAGGACGGACAATGACAAACACATCAGGATATGAACTCATCCTCCCATCTCTGGAGAGGACAGACAATGACAAACACATCAGGATATGAACTCATCCTCCCATCTCTGGAGAGGACGGACAATGACAAACACATCAGGATATGAACTCATCCTCCCATCTCTGGAGAGGACGGACAATGACAAACACATCAGGATATGAACTCATCCTCCCATCTCTGGAGAGGACAGACAATGACAAACACATCCTCCCATCTCTGGAGTGGACGGACAATGACAAACACATCAGGATATGAACTCATCCTCCCATCTCTGCAGAGGACGGACAATGACAAACACAGGATATGAACTCATCCTCCCATCTCTGGAGAGGACGGACAATGACAAACACATCAGGATATGAACTCATCCTCCCATCTCTGGAGAGGACGGACAATGACAAACACATCAGGATATGAACTCATCCTCCCATCTCTGCAGAGGACGGACAATGACAAACACAGGATATGAACTCATCCTCCCATCTCTGGAGAGGACGGACAATGACAAACACATCAGGATATGAACTCATCCTCCCATCTCTGGAGAGGACGGACAATGACAAACACATCAGGATATGAACTCATCCTCCCATCTCTGGAGAGGACGGACAATGACAAACACATCAGGATATGAACTCATCCTCCCATCTCTGGAGAGGACGGACAATGACAAACACATCAGGATATGAACTCATCCTCCCATCTCTGGAGAGGACGGACAATGACAAACACATCAGGATATGAACTCATCCTCCCATCTCTGGAGTGGACGGACAATGACAAACACATCAGGAATAACAGAGAGAGAGGTGTATTCTATTGGAACTATTCGACTATTTTAACTATATTTTATAATCATTTTGTCACTGTGTGTATTAGCACATATACCTGCACATGAAATTTGTCATCTGTATTTATTTATTTATTATTTTCTATGAAGACTAAAATATTATGACATTTAGTCGACTAACCAGTGTTGTTTTCGTCGACTAAAACTAAGACGAAAAATGTTCGTCGACTACCTTTTTTCACTGACAAAAACTAAATAAAAACTAAATAAAAACGAATCTATGTTGACTAAAACTAAGACTAAATATACTGACAATTTCGTCAACAAATAAAAACTAGACTAAAATGTTAGGAAGGGACTAGTGGACAAGAGATCCAGTTTTATGCTGGGTTGCATGCTGAAAATAGCAGATATACAATATCGCAACGCGTCGCGCTGCGACGCGTTGCGATATTGTATATCTGCTATTTTCAGCATGCAACCAAAGTGTAAAATATGTCATTACAATGACATCAAGGCCTGTCAAAACACATTTTAGTCGACTAAATCAACTGTAGATTTAGTCGACTAAAATCATATGACATTTAGTCGACTAAAACTAGACTAAACACTAGAACATTCCAGGTGACTAAAATGTGACTAAAACTAAGTGAAAACTATTCAAGAGACTATAATTATGACTAAAACTAAAATCTAAATTATCTGCCAAAAACAACACTGGCCCCTATAGCTGCACCTCAAACTACCGAGGCTGATCCCAGAGTGGAGCTGGAAAACATGGAGGGGAAATGTGGAGATGTAATATTAATAATACATACACACTGTATGTAATCAGAACTCACCATTTTAATAAAGATGCGTGAAATCAATTTCCCCTCTTTCTCGACCTACGGATAAACATAATAATTGATTTAGAATTGTCCAGTCAGGGTTAGGGTTAACACACAATAGAATATAGGCCTGTCATACATTTGAAATAACTCTCCAACGGAAGCATTTCGACTTACTTTACACATTTGATACATTTGATGTATTCTGCGTAATGAGTACTTTCTACGTTTGGTACATTAGGTACATTTTGATACCAATATTTTGGTACTTTTACTCATGTTGAACTCCAGACTCTTATTTGTTATTTTATTTAATATATGTGACCAGGTTTGACTGAGGGGCTGCCATGGTGCAGCCTCCAGCCTTTCACCAGGGGAGAAAAACTGAATTTATTCATGTTTTATCTAAAATGAGTTAATAGCACAGGCAGACTCTTCTTCACATACTAGAGCATGTCTGAAATAAATATCAGAGCTGAAATCGACATGTTAATATGAAATAAATGCATAAACATGTAGCTATAGGTGTAATGTTAGAGACCACAGAAGACATGTAAATATGAAATAAATGCTTAAACATGTAGCTAGGTGTAATGTTAGATTCCACAGAAGACATGTAAATATGAAATAAATGCTTAAACATGTATCTAGGTGTAATGTTAGAGACCACAGAAGACATGTAAATATGAAATAAATGCTTAAACATGTAGCTAGGTGTAATGTTAGATTCCACAGAAGACATGCAAATATGAAATAAATGCTTAAACATGTATCTAGGTGTAATGTTAGAGACCACAGAAGACATGTAAATATGAAATAAATGCATAAACATGTAGCTAGGTGTAATGTTAGAGACCACAGAAGACATGTAAATATGAAATAAATGCATAAACATGTAGCTAGGTGTAATGTTAGAGACCACAGAAGACATGTAAATATGAAATAAACATAAACATGTAGCTATAGGTGTAATGTTCACAGAAGTGAACCTTTTCAAGCCTGTTTTCTCAACTCGCTGTTTCTCGGCAAGACATTACTCTATAAGCCATATCTCGAAAGCTGGTGGGTCGACGAATTAGACCGTTCCTCACCCAGGAATCAGCCCAGCTCCTAATCCAGACAACAGTCTTATCAAAACTCGACTACTGTAACTCCCTCCTTACTGGCCTACCAGCATGTGCACTTAAGCCTCTCCAGCTGATCCAAAATGCAGCAGCTCGCTTGGTCTTCAACCAGCCAAAATTCTCACATGTCTCCCCCCTGCTCCGCTCCCTCCACTGGCTCCCGGTCGCTGCCCGCACAGAATACAAAACTCTGATGCTGGCATTCAAAGCAACCAAAGGTATGGCTCCCCCATATCTTACAAGTATGATTGAACCCTACAAACCCTCCCGCGCACTCAGATCAGCCAACGCAGGGAAGCTGGAAGTACCCTCACTAAAAACGCCGGGACAACGCTCCACACGTCCCAAACTCTTCTCCCTTCTGGCTCCAAAACTGTGGAATGCACTTCCCATTGCAGTCAGAACTGCAGCATCACTCCCAATCTTCCGCCGTAGCCTGAAAACCCACCTTTTCAGACTCCATCATGGCCCTTAGCACTTACCCTAAACCCTTAGATAGCATTTCTGTTGGATTATATAGCATTTGATACAGACTTATAGCATGTTATGTAGACAGCACTGTAATTGTATTGTATGTAGTCATAGCACGCCATAGTACACATATATAGCATAGTAGTAAAGATGTATAGTTTATATGTATAGTGTATGTATAGTTTCACTATATAAATATTCCACTGTTACTTTCTTAGCTTACGCATGTTTCATGATAAATGCTTTTTATGTGATGTATTCCCATGCTTTGTTCTTGCTTAAATGTAAGTCGCTCTGGATTAAGAGCGTCTGCTAAATGCCTAAATTGTAAATTGTCAAACTGAACAACCAATATGTCAATTTGAAGCTAGGATTCCCCACTTTAAATATATTATATTATGAAAAAACGAACATTCTAAGAAATCCAATGGCAGCCCCTCAGTCAAATGTGGCCACATATCTACATTGCAGTATTGATTGAAAGTACTTTTTCCACCATACTGGTTCTGCTTGTTTTCAGTGCATTTCTTCTCTCAACGTCAGCACTGTGCAGGGATGCCTTTAAAGGGATTGTGACATTAAAAAAAAGGTTTTGGAATTGTTCTTGTTTTTTTTAGGTTTTCTAATCTCAATTGCACCCAAAAAACATGAACTTTTAACATTCAATATAGATGTTCTGTGATCTGGGGTTTTCTGGCTCAAACAGGTGCTCTGATTTGCCGGCAGTAAGTGACATCACTTACTGCAAATCCCATATGTCAATGGGATTTGCCAGCAGATGTCACTGTTTTCACTGTGTTGCCTGTTTTCATTGTAGCTCAAAAGGCTTCCAAACCCCAAAGAAAACTTCAGACCACAGAAAATCCACTGAATGTTCAAAGTTCAGGTTTTTTTGGGTGTAATTGAGGTCATAAAACCTAAAAGAAAAACGAAAACGAAAAATAAATGAAAATGAATGTCATAAAACCTTTAAAACACGACATCGGTTCACTCACCACGTCCAAAATGGCCTCCACGGCGACGATGATGTGAACCTGGGTGGGCGTGGCGTGGTGGCGGACGGGCCGCGTGTCCGTGTACCGCTGGCCGTCCAGGTCCAGGTGGCTCAGAAGGTCCCGGTAACTGCAGCCCAGCTCAGAGGGACCGCCAGCTGGAGAAACAGAGAACCCCTTCACAACGGGAACCCCTTTTGGGGTTTTTAACCTGACCTGAGATCAGATTCATACGAGGTTTCCACATGGACACACACTGGGTCTGATTAACCCATTCTGACCCGAGATCAGATTCATACGAGGTTTCCACTGGACACACACTGGGTCTGATTAACCCATTCTGACCCGAGATCAGATTCATACGAGGTTTCCACTGGACACACACTGGGTCTGATTAACCCATTCTGACCCGAGATCAGATTCATACGAGGTTTCCACTGGACACACACTGGGTCTGATTAACCCATTCTGACCTGAGATCAGATTCATACGAGGTTTCCACTGGACACACACTGGGTCTGATTAACCCATTCTGACCCGAGATCAGATTCTAAAAAATGTCAGTCGTTCTTCGATTTTTCAAAAATAGCAGATCTACAAGCTATGAGCTTGTAGATCTGCTATTTTTCAATAGCTAAAGCACAACACGATGCTAACACCAACATGGGTTCCCGGAATGGGCTAAAGCATCATGTTATGCTTTAGCTATTGAAAAATAGCAGATCTACAAAGCTTGTAGATCTGCTATTTTTGAATCATCGTGACAATGTGGTGCAAACCTTTGAATATATTCTTTCAGAGCGAACGTTTTTTTTTAACTCATATCTTTGCTTCTTTGGGGGGGTGCCTGGAACTACATATCCCAGGGGGATAGGGGTCTCTGGAACTACATATCCCAGGGGGATAGGGGTCCCTGGAACTACATATCCCAGGGGGATAGGGGTCTCTGGAACTACATATTTTCAGATGGGGGTCGGCGGCAAATTTACATTATTATTTTTTGGAGGTCGTCGACATGAAAATGTTTTGAGAACGCCTGACATGGAAACATTCAGCCCTTTTGCAACCAGAGCTTATTTTAATGATGTTTATTTTAATGATGGTTTAGCCCATTCGGAACGGGAACCCATTTTGGTGCTATAGCATCATGTCGTGCTTTAGCCATTGAAAAATAGCAGATCTACAAGCTCATAGCGCGCCACCGAGTGGCGTGCTATGAGCTTGTAGATCTGCTATTTTTGGAAAATCGAAGAGCGACTGACAAAGTTAAGACATTTTTTAGAAATATATTTTCGTCGTGATGCCAGTCCAGAGTTGGTGTTGGCTAGACCGTACTGTGGCATAGTTCTAGTGCTCTGTGTGAATGGCACTTCAGTCACACACACACACACACACACACACACACACACACACACACACACACACACACACACACACACACACACACACACACACACACACACACACACACACACACACACACACACACACACACACACACACACACACACACACACTATAGGGACAGCTAAATCCATTAGCTGTGGTGGTCATTGAGTCATTGAGAGGCCATTATGAATTATAATACTAAGAGCATGACATAATGCAAACATAATGACATGTGACCATAGAGCTATAACGGATAGAGCCCCCCCCCCCCCCCCCGATATTAATCAGACCAGTGTGTGTCCAGTGGAAACCTCGTATGAATCTGATCTCAGGTCAGAATGGGTTAATCAGACCAGTGTGTGTGTGTCCAGTGGAAACCTTGTATGAATCTGATCTCAGGTCAGAATGGGTTAACTTCAGTGGAAGTTGCTCAGTGGCATTTTGAACCACCCGGAAGACTGCCGGAAGTATAATTATAACTCAATGGCTCGAGCGAGCGGAAGTTTAGCCTAGCCGCTGACGCACCTCCACTAAAGTGCTGCAATTCCTCATTTCACCAGTAGGTATAGTGGCAGCTTCAACGTTGGATATAGCCTTACTGGGGGCTTGCATGTGACAGCTACTGTATAGGGCCTCCATGCAGAGCTGAATCACCAGGACATTTCCCCCTCCTATGCACAGCTTTTGTCCCCACACACGTCTCCAGTTTTGCCATCGACAATGAAAGGAGAAATTAGGTCAAATGTCAATGCCGAATATGACCTAGATTTGCACGATGACAATAGCGCCCCTCACTTCACACGGGTGTGATGTTGGTGCATCAGTTGGTGCTAAACCGAATGGTATACTTGGTGTACTTAACGTTGCAAATTTAAGGGACAGGTACGTATTGTAGCTAAAGAGAGAATAGCTATTTTCCATTGTGACGTACTGTATATAAATTATGTTGACTGTTATTCTACTCACCGGCTTCAGCTGGATCCAAAACATTGGCTGGATTCTGGGTTGGCATCACGTCATTGGCTGGAGTCTGGGATGGCATCCTGCCATTGGCTGGAGTCTGGAATGGCTTCACATCATTGGGTGGATTCTGGGATGGCATCGTGCCATTGGCTGGAGTCTGGTATGGCTTCACGTCATTGGGTGGATTCTGGGATGACGTCATGGGTGCTGCAGTGAATGTATCCGCTGAGCCTGACGACAGCAGGAACATTTAGTTTAGTATGGAATTTAATCTGCATTGATTACATTTTGACAAAATAGAGCAAACTATACACACACACACACACACACACACACCTGCAGGCGTCCTATTTCTTTTTTCCGTTTCTTAGCTTACGCATGTTTCATGATAAATGTTTTATGTGATGTATTCCCATGCTTTTGTTCTTGCTTAATGTAAGTCGCTCTGGATTAAGAGCGTCTGCTAAATGCCTACATTGTAAATTGTAAATTGTATATGAGACACAGACTGAGTAGAAATAAATCGTGCCATTTTTGTCATGATTATTAGTGAGGACCTATTGTATGAAGATAGGTTGCAAAGTGGAGAAGTGGTCCTTTAAACTGTGAGTTTCTCCGGTGCCTTCCTTCCTTCCTTCCTTCATTCCTTCCTTCCGCTACCTGCCCTTCCTCTGAGGTGCACCGGATTAGCCTGCCCCACAGGCTTGTGAGGCGTGGTCGGAACTCCCCTTTTGCACACACTAACTACACGCATATACACACTGTAGTAACTCATGAACGTGTCTTACCTGTGAAGATGAGCAGGAGCATTGTAACTTCTCCTTTAACCCATTCTGAACGGGAACCCATTTTGGTGTTATAGCATCATGTTATGGCTTTAGCTATTGAAAAATAGCAGATCTACAAGCTCATATCGCGCCACCGAGTGGCGCGCTACGAGCTTGTAGGTCTGCTATTTTTTGAAAAATCGAAGAACGACTGACATTTTTTAAATCTGATCTCAGGTCAGAATGGGTTATAATCAGACCAGTGTGTGTCCAGTGGAAAACCTCGTATGAATCTGATCTCAGGTCAGAACTCCCCTTTTGCACACACTAACTCCACGCATATACACACTGTAGTAACTCATGAACGTGTCTTACCTGTGAAGATGAGCAGGAAAGCCAAACGAACAAGCATTGCAACTTCTCCTTTAAAAGCGTCACGTATATAAGCTAAACTAAACTATATTGCTGCTTTTTTATCAATCATCAGTTCCCAGCCGTGTCCCGACAACTAGTGATCCACAACAGAGAGAGAGAGTAGAGGGCAGACCATGCACCACACATTTCACTCATTTCAGTGTAATTAACTAATGACGCCCAAAGCATCCTTATTGCCGGGGGGGGGGGGGGGGGGGGGGGGAGGCTTTCACAGGAAAACAGCAGATCGACAAGCTCTCACCGCGTCAACGCTGCGACGCGATGTGAGCTTGACGATCGGCTATTATTGTCGAAAACAGAAAATAACACTATAGCATTGAGCCCTGAGAGAGAGGGACTTTTGCGGTTACCGGTTCCCATATCATTGGTATAGGCGTTAAGTGCCTTCATCATAATGATAAGTGCAACATTGCACTGTTTTCTCTCTACATGTGTGGAAAGTGAACTACTCTGACTGTTTTACTCACTGTAAGTCGAGTCATGGAGTCATGGAGTCATGCAGAGCGTATATAGCCTGCTAAATAAATGCCTATATTGTGAAGTGTATACTTTTTGTTTTACTTCTTCGATGCCGACGTCCTACAATGGAGAAATTGCTTAATATCAAAGTAAAATTATATTATATTTTAACATTATAAGAATAATTAATAATACAACGAGAAAACAACTATACTGTGCGTGCGTGCGTGTGTGTGGTGCGTTGGAGTCAAGTAGTTGTTGATGTAAGCACTTGACCTCCCCTGTGACCCCAATGTCAGGCTACAGGTCAGCTGCAGGTCAGCTGCAGGTCATGCCACGAACAGACTTAGGGACTGCCGTACAGACGAAGCTGTGCGTTGGAGCGCAAAACAAAGATAACGTGCAGAATATTCCAAATAACGATAGAAGAATAAGGCAACGTTTTCACGAAAACAGTCTCTAGAGAAAACTAAAAAATATCGGATGTGTTTAGACCATTATGCATGGGCAACACGGTGAATCCGCGAAACGTGCCGCATCATATGTCTCACGTGGTGTATGTTTATTACATCGGCGCAGAGCAGTGGGCCATCGATATACCTCAGCTCCTGGGACGAGCTCGTCCCGCTCATCCTAGGAAGACACATTTTGCGAAGCGCGAAGACCACGCTGCATCGGTGAATGTACGCAAACAGCGTGTGATAGGACGTAGAACAGGAAGTGGTTCTATGCATGTGTGACTGGTCTATCTGTCAGCGCATCACACCTAGTCACCTAGCATGCACACTACAGCATCACACCTAGCCACCTAGCCACCTAGCATGCACATCACAGCATCACACCTAGCCACCTAGCATGCACATCACAGCATCACACCTAGCCACCTAGCATGCACATCACAGCATCACACCTAGCCACCTAGCATGCACATCACAGCATCACACCTAGCCACCTAGCATGCACACTACAGCATCACACCTAGCAACCTAGCATGTACACTACAGCATCACACCTAGTCACCTAGCATGCACATCACAGCATCACACCTAGCCACCTAGCATGCACACTACAGCATCACACCTAGCCACCTAGCATGCACACTACAGCATCACACCTAGCCACCTAGCATGCACACTACAGCGACACACCTAGCCACCTAGCATGCACACTACAGCGACACACCTAGCAACCTAGCATGCACATTACAGCATCACACCTAGCCACCTCGCATGCACATCACAGCGACACACCTAGCCACCTAGCATGTACACTACAGCATCACACCTAGCCACCTAGCATGCACATTAAAGCAACACACCTAGCCACCTAGCATGCACACTACAGCATCACACCTAGCCACCTCGCATGCACATCACAGCGACACACCTAGCCACCTAGCATGCACACTACAGCATCACACCTAGCCACCTAGCATGCACACTACAGCATCACACCTAGCCACCTAGCATGCACACTACAGCATCACACCTAGCCACCTAGCATGTACACTACAGCATCACACCTAGCAACCTAGCATGCACATCACAGCATCACACCTAGCCACCTAGCATGCACACTACAGCATCACACTTAGCCACCTCGCATGCACATCACAGCGACACACCTAGCCACCTCGCATGCACATCACAGCGACACACCTAGCAACCTAGCATGCACATTACAGCATCACACCTAGCCACCTAGCATGCACACTACAGCATCACACCTAGTCACCTTGCATGCACATCACAGCGACACACCTAGCCACCTAGCATGTACACTACAGCATCACACTTAGCCACCTAGCATGCACAATACAGCATCACACCTAGCCACCTAGCATGCACAATACAGCATCACACCTAGCCACCTATCATGCACAGTACAGGGTTTCCTATCACAGTCTAAACTGTAGAATACAACGAGAGAACGCAACGGAACTCTGCCATGTTCTGTCCTGATCGTTGCCGTAGAATAATGGGTTCAAGTTACTGGTAGGTGAGTTCGGTTCACCTCCTATGTATATGGAGTTCTATTGTGTGTGCATGGAAACGTTTACGGTTGTACCAAAAGCAGACCAATGGAGTGGTTCGATGTTAGGTAGTCGTGGCAACAGTTTGCGGTGTGTGTGTGTGTGTGTGTGTGGGTGCGCGACTGCACGTGACGTCACCGGCGCCCGAGCAGCCTTTATAAGACGTTACAGGATGCATTACTGTGGTTGTAGTGAGAGAGAGACGAGACGAGAGACGAGCTCACAATAATCACTGTGGTTGAGAGAGAGAGAGACGAGAGACGAGCCCACAATAATTACAATCCTTCCATTATTATTATTATTGTTGAGTGTTCTTTGTCTCTGTATATTTGCATAAGCGTGACGTTTTGGTCCCCTGTGTTTTCCCGTCCTAACAATAACTAGAAGCAGTGAGTGCTTGAGCAGTGGTTGGGGTTTAAGTGTCTTGGCGTCTCGGGGGGACATTTCGACACTTTGGGCCGAGGGGCTGCGAACCAGGGACCCTGTGGTGAAGAGACGGTAGAGAGAGATAGAGAGAGAGAGAGAGAGAGAGAGATAGAGAGAGATGCACTGGGCAGTGAGTGGACAGAAGGGGGTGCCAGCGGGAGACAATTGTGCTGCTGTAGCCGTGGAGCACGAGCTCTACTGCTTTGGAAGCAACGTTGACAAGAAGATACACGCTGATTTCGAGGAACACATTGACGTTCACGACTTCAACAGACACGTCGATGTGAAGGAAAACATGGAAGTTCACGTCTTCAACACAGTGTCTTTATGCTGGAGGAAGTTGACCCCTCCATTGAGTCCTGGAAGAGGAGACGGTCACCTTGAGGTTCCATCCAGGCGCCACGGCCACACAGCTGTGTTGATAGAAGATACAGTTTACATCTGGGGAGGATATCCTTACTGCAATGTGCTTTATGCATTTGATGTGGACGCCCACATGTGGTTGAAACCCAGCAGGGTTTCTGGAGCTGTTCCAGATGAGAGGTACTACCACTCAGCCTGTGTGTTGGGGAAGGTCATGTTTATCTATGGAGGAGTCAACAGGGAAAAGCTTTATGACATGTACAAGTTGGAGACCAGCACCATGGTCTGGTCTTTAATCAACGCCAGTGAAACTCCACGATTTGTTTCATGTAAAAACTCTGCCACCATCATTGGAACCAAGATGTTTCAGTTTAGTGGCAACAGGACGGACTATGTCAGAGTGTTTGACACAGAGACCGACGACTGGCTGATTCCGCTGAGAACCTGCACAGCTTCGTCCAAAAAACCGCGTTGGTCAATCAGCCTTTGCCCACAACGGAGAGCTGTACATATTTGGTGGCCACAACAGGGAACTCCGCAGAAGATCATCGAAGACATTGTCATCGAAGCCTAGCCGGAATAACGAATTGGTCTATCGGGTCGTCGACTTCAATGATCTGTGGAGGTTCAGCCCAGAGACCTTCTCCTGGAAGGTGGTTGAACCCAAAGGGAAAAGCCCGGGTCCAATGAACCGCATGTGCTGTTGCATGGTGGGAGAACTTATCATCCTCTTTGGAGGATACACACGCGGAGGCACACCCTCTGATGAGCTGTACGTCTTAGACCTGAGCCCTAGCCTGAAGACGTTATGCAAGCTAGCGTTTACTCAGTACGATCTGGATCAGTCTGAACTCCAACACAACCTCAGGTGGGAACTGGCAGCTACGACAAAAGATACCGATTCCCATACCGTGTACCGATCCGATACCAGTGAGGTGTAATTTAAACTCAATCTAGGTACTTTTGGACTCTCGTGGATCCTTGACGGGGTTCCAAATGGACTCCGAGACGAGTGTACCAGGGCAATAACAACGACAACTGGCGTGGGATGGGGGCCGAAAACGACTTACATCCGGACTGGAAGAGAGAAGGTAACTCCATGCAATGGACCAGAACTGGCCTTAGGTCCGGTCAACCAGCGACCTATATACTGTATACGCACAGGTCCTCGCTCTGGTGAGAGCAGGAGTGGACCTGGTGAGACGTAGGAGGGGCCCAGATAGGAGACAACCCACAGAGCCTAGTCCCTCCATGTGCCAGAAGTGTACCTCCAAGCCCTGGCAGAGTAGTTCTGGAGTAGTTCCAACGGATTGTGTGGCCCTGGTCTTTTCCCTAGTGGGACTGATTGAGGGTAGCTACTGGGACGTAAGTCGGGACTTGATCACCCCGGCTCGGTCGCCTGAGTGAGGGATATGATGTTGCGAGACCCGAAACCCCGATGACCTCAGGATACATCACTGAGGATACTTCCCAGGTGCATCCATGCAATGTTTTTTTTTTTTTAATATATATATATATATATATATTACTGCTGGGCTGTTATCGGCGCTAACGTGCTGTGTTATCGCGACACTCTTATCAAAAACATATCGCCGTTAATCTATTCTCAGAGTTCCAGAGTTCCTTCACCTCGCCCTCGTCCGTATAACCACCCATGGGCCGTTATTTGCAAACGTAAGTCAGCCTTGTACAGCATGTTGAGTTAACCTAAGTCAGCCTTGTACAGCATGTTGAGTTAACCTAATTCAGCCTTGTACAGCATGTTGAGTTAACCTAAGTCAGCCTTGTACAGCATGTTGAGTTAACCTAAGTCAGCCTTGTACAGCATGTTGAGTTAACCTAAGTCAGCCTTGTGCAGCATGTTGAGTTAACCTAAGTCAGCCTTGTACAGCATGTTGAGTTAACCTAAGTCAGCCTTGTGCAGCATGTTGAGTTAACCTAAGTCAGCCTTGTACAGCATGTTGAGTTAACCTAAGTCAGCCTTGTGCAGCATGTTGAGTTAACCTAAGTCAGCCTTGTACAGCATGTTGAGTTAACCTAAGTCAGCCTTGTACAGCATGTTGAGTTAACCTAAGTCAGCCTTGTACAGCATGTTGAGTTAACCTAAGTCAGCCTTGTACAGCATGTTGAGTTAACCTAAGTCAGCCTTGTAGTTGCCCAAAACTGCAGGTGCACATATGAGTGTAAACACAAATGCTATAAACACAACACAAGATATATAGGGCTATTAACACAACATGAGATCACGTCATTGGTATCGTTATCGGGCTAACACAGAAATGGAGGTATCGGGACGCGAAAGAATCGGGACATCCGTAGAGATTTGCATTTGAAACGGACATTTACTGCTGCAGACACACGTGTTCAACATGTTTAACATTCAACAGAGAAGGAAAATCACACGTGTTCAACATGTTTAACATTCAACAGAGAAGGAGAATCATCAATATCTTCAGTGTTCAGTGTCTCGTTTTAGTATTCAGGATTCCATTCACTAAATACGAAGGCCAGAAACACCACGACTGTCGTCAGGTAGAAAATGAAGAACGCTCGGTTGATTCTGGTGGCCGTTCTGCTCCAGTAACCTCCAGGCCTGCCTCCATCTTCCTCGCTCTTAAGGAACGAACGCAGGTTCTTCTCCAGATCTCTCAGCTGGTCCAGGATCACCTGGAATCCACCAGATTCCCCTTTGAGATCGCCGTCCTGAAACACACGTTACATTAGATCATGCGAAACACTTTGTTACGTAGTGGTAGTTGAGTCACAAACTAAGGTTCTGTGACCGTCCTCTGGGAACAATGTTTTGATGATTGATTTGACCTCTGTGGACCCTTTAGAAAAGAAAATCCTGGCATTTTTTGCTAGAGGGTCTCGCACAATCGGTCTATCACAATCGGTCTATCACAATCGGTCTATCACACTTCGGTCTCGCACAATGGGTCTAGTAGGCTGAATAAATAGTCAACAAGGACACACACATCAACACCAATAGGCTGGGTGCTGGATCAAAATCCAAAGTCCAAACAAAATAAATTAAAAGATCCGCACACCAATCAATGCTCCCAAAATATCTTTACTGAATGGTAACGCTTCCTCGGGAAGGTCTGATCTTTCTTTCGTAAACACTTCATTACGTGCACGGTGAAATGAATATGGTGACATCATGCTGACCTCTTCAGGTACATTCTGAAGCTCATGCATGGTCTCTCCTTCATCATCATCATCATCATCAGGGTCGTTGTTGAAGCACAGAGCCTTGCTTCTCTTCTCTGGAACGACACATGCAGAGGATTGATGACGAGTTACACCAAATTATAAATGCACAATGTGTTGTGTGCAGGCACACTACACTTTGTCTTTCTTTTAACTGTATTGTATTGTGTTTTTGTATGGACGTGGTGGTGGGTGGTTTCACATACGCACACATGGCATCAACGCATGGTGTTGTGTGCAGGCACACTACACTTTGTCCTTCTTTTTTATCATTCATTCATTTTTTAAGAGCCTGCCCAGGGACTACAGATGAAATGTAGCTTCGGCTAACTCTGGCCCATTTACATTGATGTGAAAACTGACATGTTGATTAACCCATTCTGAACGGGAACCCATTTTGGTGTTAGCATCATGTTATGCTTTAGCTATTGAAAAATAGCAGATCTACAAGCTCATAGCGCGCCACCGAGCTTGTAGGTCTGCTATTTTTGAAAAATCGAAGGACCACTGACATAGAAACATAGCTTTTTCAGAAAACGGTCAGGATGTAGAAGACATTTTTAGAATCTGATCTCAGGTCAGAATGGGTTAATGAGCTTTGTCCCTGTCAAATAAATAAATAAAAATGATTCACAATGTTCAGAGTTGATCATCTATACAATTATTGAATAAAAATAGTCCACCTGTGTGCTCCACAGTCCGATCCCACGATAACCTCAGACAGCGTCAAACAGCACTACATAATTATATTGGTGCATTTATATAGCGATTTGATCCAAAGTGATTTACATAAAAATTGTGCATTTATACATTCAACCATACACCTTTACATAGATTGTGCATTACATCGGGAGCAATCAGGGGTTCAGAGTCTTGCTCAAGGACACTTTGACACTAACTCTGGGGGAGCTCACAGGGATCGAACCTCACTATTCCCCTCCGGCTGTTCCAACAGCCACTCTATACCGCTGATCCACTGCCGCCTAATATTAGCAGACACATTACAAATTACACCCCTACTGTACTGTATGCCTAGCCTGGTTAATAAACCAGACTAATATCGCACGGACCGCGGGATATTAGTCTGGGGAGGCTCAGCTTGGATTTCATTTCCAGGGGGGCGGGTTGAAACATTTTCTCTTTGACGCAATTGGTCAGAGCTATACTGTCAGTCAAAGGTCTCAAGCATTGAAAGTCACTGTACCAAAGCCCGCCCATATTGCATACCGTGTCCCGATTGGCCGCCCCATTTCTCTGGTGTAGGAAATGGGCGTACAATTGAGCCTCTCCAGACCGAAATCCACCGGCAGGCAATTTGTTTTTTGCCAACGGCTGATTCGGTCTGGTTTATTAACCAGGCTACTACTGTATGCCTGGCTTGATACAACTCACAGTGGATGCTTTCCCACTAGCTCAAACCCAACATAGACGAGACAACACTGTGTCTACTTCCCTAGAAATCTAAGTCAACCTTACCCTGGTGGTTCCTGTCCCAACTAGCAACAGCCTGGCAGTGGTCCTGGACCGTTTGCTGTCTCACAAGATAACACACATTGCAGCGGTAGTTTGTAAGTCACTCTGGGTATGAGAATGGCTCACCCCTGTCACAGCTGTATAGCCTTTGGTCTAAGAGAATGGCTCACCCCTGTCACAGCTGTATAGCCTTTGGTCTAAGAGAATGGCTCACCCCCGTCACAGCTGTATAGCCTTTGGTCTAAGAGAATGGCTCACCTCTGTCACAGCTGTATAGCCTTTGGTCTAAGAGAATGGCTCACCCCCGTCACAGCTGTATAGCCTTTGGTCTAAGAGAATGGCTCACCTCTGTCACAGCTGTATAGCCTTTGGTCTAAGAGAATGGCTCACCTCTGTCACAGCTGTATAGCCTTTGGTCTAAGAGAATGGCTCACCCCTGTCACAGCTGTATAGCCTTTGGTCTAAGAGAATGGCTCACCCCTGTCACAGCTGTAGCCTTTGGTCTAAGAGAATGGCTCACCCCTGTCACAGCTGTATAGCCTTTGGTCTAAGAGAATGGCTCACCCCTGTCACAGCTGTAGCCTTTGGTCTTGTTCTTCGGGTTTCTGTCTTTGACCGTCTTCGTCTTCTGGGAGTCTTTGTCCAGCAGATACGTCACCACGACCGTCTCCAAGAGACTCAGCAGCATCAGAAAGAAAGTTCCGATGCAGTACATCGCTGTGAGCCAGACACACAAGTTGATGAACGTAACCATGGCTTCTAAATACATTACTATCCACTCATACCGTTTATAATATGAATGATAATCCAACAGAGATGAGCGTTGTTACCTATGATGGGCATCCTGTTGGAGGTGGCGGGCAGGATGTCGTTGAGAATGAGCTGTAAGACGGTGACGGCCAGCAGCACGGTGATCTTGAAGCTCAGCTTCTCTCCGCCGCCGTCCGGGATCAGGAAAGACGCCATGTCTAGACACAGGAAGAACAGGACGGGCAACAGGAAGTTGACAATGTAGAGGACGGCCTTCCTCTTCATGGTGACCTATAGGAGGAGACGTTATAGAAAGGTCAGCCTAGAGCTCACAACACATCGGCAACGCACGGCCCGAGGGCCGGACCATCTCGCCTCCACCACCCCAGCCTCCACCTTATAGTTCTAGAGTCCTGCATTATTCAAACATTTAAAGGGATTGTGACATTAAAAAAAAAAGGTTTTGGAATTGTTCTTATTTTTTTTAGGTTTTCTAAGCTCAATTGCACCCAAAAAACATGAACTTTTAACATTCAGTAGATTTTCTGTGATCTGGGGTTTTCTGGCTCAAACAGGTGCTCTGATTTGCCGGCAGATTGTGATGTAAGATCCTGCAAATCCCATATATGTCAATGGGATTTGCCAGCAGATGTCACTGTTTTCACTGTGTTGCCTGTTTTCATTGTAGCTCAAAAGGCTTCCAAACCCCAAAGAAAACTTCAGACCACAGAAAATCCACTGAATGTTCAAAGTTCAGGTTTTTGGGGTGTAATTGAGGTCATAAAACCTAAAAGAAAAATAAAAATAAATGAAAATGAATGTCATGAAACCTTTAAAGTTTAAACTGAATGTTGAACTGAAATCCATGGGTGCATTTATGTGTGCATGGCTAGAATTCATTCATTCATTCATTCAATTGCATAACTTTAACTATGGCTTTAATGTTGAAATGCATTCAAGTTTGCATGATTCAAGTCAGCGTGGCTCAAGTTAATCCGATTCAATGCCTTGCTAATGCTGCTCATGCATTCATTCCTGTGGGAGGATATTGCATATAGCATTTCCTGATTTTGCTTAGCCCGCTGCTTAGCAACATTTAGGGAACACGCCTGTATTCCATTTGTTGCAATAAATTGGTTAAATCTACTTTGACGTGAGTGTTCCTGACTGAATTGCTATCTGAATACATACTGGGAGGAAATTCCACTCATGTTCACCTGAGGTTAAAGTTGATCTCTTCATTGATTGATTGATTGAAATATTTATTAACAGTTTGTAGAATTTACAGTACATTTTAAGCACAAACTCAATACAAAGACTGTTAACTGTGAGTGGACGACCCAATTAAGCATTACACTTGTTTACAACAGGGTCCACATTGTTCAATTCATCAAAACATTTAGAGACATACAAATAGACATTTCTATGTAGCTAAAGAACAGAACAGGAATTCATCATATAGGAAGCAAAAAAGGGAAAAGATACATTATACAGTGAGGGGAAATGGGGGTGGGGGGGGGGGGGGGGTGGGGGATTCAGATTTTACAGAGGCCAGTTTCAAATTGCAGCCATCCGTAGGTGCCCTTTGAGAGGGGTTTTGAAGGAGTCAAGGGATTCACATGTCTTAATGACTGTTGGTAGGGCGTTCCACATTTTGGTGGCATAGGAGCGAAAATAATTTAGTCCCTTGTTTGTGCCGAATCTGGGTTGTACATGGTTTGTTGCACTCCCTCTGGTGTTGTGGGTGTGGACTTCGTTTACATTAAGGAAGTATTTAGACAGGTACATGGGTATCTTGGTGGTGTATCGAATCTTGTGGACCAGACACATTGCAAGATGCTGTACTCTGTCGTCGACCCTAAGCCATCCCAGCCTGTCAAAGTGGGCAGGGGTGAGGTGGGTTCGGGGGGTGAGGCCAAGTAGGAGCCTGACCAGTTTGTTTTGGGAGATCTGGAGCCTTGTTTTAAGGGCCTTTGAGGTGCTGTGGTACCAAGAGGTGGATGCATAGTCAAAGAAACCTTGTACGAGGGCTCCTGTTAAGGTCTTCAAGGTGTTTTTGCTGACCAGGGTTAGGATCCTGTAAAGGAATCTTGTTCTTTGATTGACTTTTTTGATTACGTTGGTGGCCATTTTATCACCGGAAAGATTGGCCTCCAGGATGGAACCTAGGTAGGTAATTTGATCTTTTCGTGTGATAATATTGTCACCCACTCTAACCAAGAAGCCATCTGCCTTGCTGAGATTACTATTTGATCCGAAGAGGATGGATTCAGTTTTTCCCAGGTGTAAGGATAGTTTGTGATAGTTTGTGTTTCATAGCATACTGTACTCCCCTCTATGCCGCCCCCTTGTGGGTTAAATTTAAGAAAGCAAGTATGTATAAACTGCAGGTTGCCTATACTGATTGCATGCGTATGTTATTGAACAAACCAAGGTGGAGCAGTGCAAGGGAGTTATTCTGTAGAGTGGGAGTATACACTTTTCATGCCTTCAGTGTTGTTTTCGTCGACTAAAACTAAGACGAAAAATGTTCGTCGACTACATTTTTCCACTGACTAAAACTAAATAAAAACTAAATAAAAACGAATCTATGATGACTAAAACTAAGACTAAATATACTGACAATTTCTTCGACAAATACAAACTAGACTAAAATGTTAGGAAGGGACTAGTGGACGAGAGATACAGTATAAGTCATTTTACACTTATTTGCATACTGAAAATACGGCGTGTGTAAATAAAGTGTAAAAACAGTCCTTACGACGGCATCAAGGCCCGCCAAAATTCATTTTAGTCGTCTAAATCAACTGTAGATTTAGTCGACTAAAATCTTATGACATTTAGTCGACTAAAACTAGACTAACACTAAGACATTTCCAGGTGACTAAAATGTGACTAAAACTAAATTAAGTTTCAGTCCAAAGACTATATGACTAAACTAAAATAGAAATTTGCTGCCAAAAATAACACTGGTACCTACAGTGTAGACGATCTGCTGGTTCTGGTAGTGGGTCTCGTTGACCTTGACGAAGGTGAAGTTGTCAAACTCCCACTCGTATTCGCCCCACAACACGCTCATGGACCTGAACCGGGTCTTGTTAATGTCGTAGGCAGTTTTCAGCTCCACTTCATCGGCTGGTTACAAAGAGACGCAAGAGGTAATTAATCCAGACTCTAATTAATCCATTAAGAGGTAATTAATCCAGACTCCAGGCAGTCAAATGAATCAGACCGGAATTAACATGAAGACGAATCATTTGATCACCCTGCAACCTTACCGCCTCTCACACACACACACACACACACACACACACACACACACATACACATACACACACACATACACACACACTAAGGCTGTCCCCAAACATTCAAGGTTCGAATGTTCGCTCGTTAGGGTTGGCACTCGAATCCTAATGAATGGGTTTGAACCACTCTTTTTTCTTTTAAAATAAAAATAAAAATAGATATTTTTTTTACTAACTCGAAAATATATCTCTGCGATAATGTGATATGAGCATGTCAAAAAAAGTAAGTTTCTAGTGCATTCCTGTGTGTGTCACGCACACAGTCACACACACACACACACACACACACACACACACACACACACACACACACACACACACACACACACACACACACACACACACACACACACACACACACACACACACACACACACACACACACACACACACACACACACACTTCACGCCCTCACCTCTGTATATCCCAGAGGAGAAGGTCAGGTTGCAGGACTGCGTGTCGAAGGGGAACTTGTAGACGTTCATTCTGCAGGTGCTGACGATCATCTCGGTGTTCCTGACGATGACCCTCCCGTCAGAGTACAGGCGCACGAAGGGGTTCGGAGCCGCGCCCTGCTCCAGTCTGGGAGAAGAGACGCCAACACGCACACGCACACACACACACACACATACATACAGAAACGCATCAGCTACCACACTTAACCCATGTCTGACCCGAGATCAGATTCTATAAAATGTCTTCTACATCCTGACAGTTTTCTCAAAAAGCTATGTTTCAGTCATGTCAGTCGTTCTGTTGATTTTTCAAAAATAGCAGACCTACAAGCTCATAGCGCGCCACTCGGTGGCGCGCTATGAGCTTGTAGGTCTGCTATTTTTCAATAGCTAAAGCATGACATAGTGCTAACACCAAAAGGGGTTCATGCCCAAAATGGGTTAAAATCTCGGACCCAGTTTATCATTCTGCCCTCAGATTTATAACAGGTGACAGCTATAACACTCATCATTGCATACTGTATAAAAAGTTTGGTTGGCCCTCCCTTGCGACAAGGAAGAGACCAACGCTGGTTTTTATTTGTCTATAAAGCTCTAATTCACCTTCTTATTTAAATTATCTTTTACAATGGAAAACTATTTCTTATCATACACGCTCTCAAGGTCATTTGATGCTTGAGACCATACATGCCTCCACTACATCTGGACAATCTGCTTTCCAGAGCGCTGCCCCACACACTGGGAACACCTTACAGACTTCACTAAAGTACAGCCTCTCTTCCTTCTCTATATCGCTTTCAACTTGATATATCAACTGTACCTGTTTTAATTGAGTTGACCACTATGTAATGTTCCTTTATTATTACCAGTAACAGAGACAACAAAACATACTCTCTCCCCATGCCTTTGGCCTGGTGGAGACAACAAAACATACTCTCTTCCCATGCCTTCGGCCTTGTGGAGACAATAAAACATACTCTCTCCCCATGCCTTCGGCCTGGTGGAGACAATAAAACATACTCTCTCCCCATGCCTTCGGCCTGGTGGAGACAACAAAACATACTCTCTCCCCATGCCTTCGGCCTGGTGGAGACAACAAAACATACTCTCTCCCCATGCCTTCGGCCTGGTGGAGACAACTAAACATACTCTCTCCCCATGCCTTCGGCCTGGTGGAGACAACAAAACATACTCTCTCCCCATGCCTTCGGCCTGGTGGAGACAACAAAACATACTCTCTCCCCATGCCTTCGGCCTGGTGAAGACAACAAAACATATTCTCTCCCCATGCCTTCGGCCTGGTGGAGACAACAAAACATACTCTCTCCCCATGCCTTCGGCCTGGTGGAGACAACAAAACATACTCTCTCCCCATGCCTTCGGCCTGGTGGAGACAACAAAACATACTCTCTCCCCATGCCTTCGGCCTGGTGGAGACAACAAAACATACTCTCTCCCCATGCCTTGGGCCTGGTGAAGACAATAAAACATACTCTCTCCCCGTGCCTTCGGCCTGGTGGAGACAATAAAACATACTCTCTCCCCATGCCTTCAGCCTGGTGGAGACAATAAAACATACTCTCTCCCCATGCCTTCGGCCTGGTGGAGACAACTAAACATACTCTCTCCCCATGCCTTCGGCCTGGTGGAGACAATAAAACATACTCTCTCCCCATGCCTTCAGCCTGGTGGAGACAATAAAACATACTCTCTCCCCATGCCTTCAGCCTGGTGGAGACAATAAAACATACTCTCTCCCCATGCCTTCGGCCTGGTGGAGACAACTAAACATACTCTCTCCCCGTGCCTTCGGCCTGGTGGAGACAACAAAACATACTCTCTCCCCGTGCCTTCGGCCTGGTGGAGACAATAAAACATACTCTCTCCCCGTGCCTTCGGCCTGGTGGAGACAACAAAACATACTCTCTCCCCATGCCTTCGGCCTGGTGGAGACAACAAAACATACTCTCTCCCCATGCCTTCGGCCTGGTGGAGACAACTAAACATACTCTCTCCCCATGCCTTCGGCCTGGTGGAGACAACAAAACATACTCTCTCCCCATGCCTTCAGCCTGGTGGAGACAACAAAACATACTCTCTCCCCATGCCTTCGGCCTGGTGGAGACAACAAAACATACTCTCTCCCCATGCCTTCAGCCTGGTGGAGACAACAAAACATACTCTCTCCCCATGCCTTCAGCCTGGTGGAGACAACAAAACATACTCTCTCCCCGTGCCTTCGGCCTGGTGGAGACAACTAAACATACTCTCTCCCCGTGCCTTCGGCCTGGTGGAGACAACAAAACATACTCTCTCCCCGTGCCTTCGGCCTGGTGGAGACAACAAAACATACTCTCTCCCCGTGCCTTCGGCCTGGTGGAGACAACAAAACATACTCTCTCCCCATGCCTTCGGCCTGGTGGAGACAACAAAACATACTCTCTCCCCATGCCTTCGGCCTGGTGGAGACAACTAAACATACTCTCTCCCCATGCCTTCGGCCTGGTGGAGACAACAACACATACTCTCTCCCCATGCCTTCAGCCTGGTGGAGACAACAAAACATACTCTCTCCCCATGCCTTCGGCCTGGTGGAGACAACAAAACATACTCTCTCCCCATGCCTTCAGCCTGGTGGAGACAACAAAACATACTCTCTCCCCATGCCTTCAGCCTGGTGGAGACAACAAAACATACTCTCTCCCCGTGCCTTCGGCCTGGTGGAGACAACAAAACATACTCTCTCCCCGTGCCTTCAGCCTGGTGGAGACAACTAAACATACTCTCTCCCCATGCCTTCAGCCTGGTGGAGACAACTAAACATACTCTCTCTCCCCATGCCTTCGGCCTGGTGGAGACAACAAAACATACTCTCTCCCCATGCCTTCGGCCTGGTGGAGACAACAAAACATACTCTCTCCCCATGCCTTCGGCCTGGTGGAGACAACAAAACATACTCTCTCCCCGTGCCTTCGGCCTGGTGGAGACAATAAAACATACTCTCTCCCCATGCCTTCGGCCTGGTGGAGACAACAAAACATACTCTCTCCCCATGCCTTCGGCCTGGTGGAGACAACTAAACATACTCTCTCCCCATGCCTTCAGCCTGGTGGAGACAACAAAACATACTCTCTCCCCATGCCTTCGGCCTGGTGGAGACAACAAAACATACTCTCTCCCCATGCCTTCAGCCTGGTGGAGACAACAAAACATACTCTCTCCCCATGCCTTCAGCCTGGTGGAGACAACAAAACATACTCTCTCCCCGTGCCTTCGGCCTGGTGGAGACAACAAAACATACTCTCTCCCCGTGCCTTCGGCCTGGTGGAGACAACAAAACATACTCTCTCCCCGTGCCTTCGGCCTGGTGGAGACAACAAAACATACTCTCTCCCCATGCCTTCGGCCTGGTGGAGACAACAAAACATACTCTCTCCCCATGCCTTCGGCCTGGTGGAGACAACAAAACATACTCTCTCCCCATGCCTTCGGCCTGGTGGAGACAACAAAACATACTCTCTCCCCATGCCTTCGGCCTGGTGGAGACAACAAAACATACTCTCTCCCCATGCCTTCGGCCTGGTGGAGACAACAAAACATACTCTCTCCCCATGCCTTCGGCCTGGTGGAGACAACAAAACATACTCTCTCCCCGTGCCTTCGGCCTGGTGGAGACAACAAAACATACTCTCTCCCCATGCCTTCGGCCTGGTGGAGACAACAAAACATACTCTCTCCCCATGCCTTCGGCCTGGTGGAGACAATAAAACATACTCTCTCCCCATGCCTTCGGCCTGGTGGAGACAACAAAACATACTCTCTCCCCGTGCCTTCGGCCTGGTGGAGACAATAAAACATACTCTCTCCCCATGCCTTCAGCCTGGTGGAGACAACAAAACATACTCTCTCCCCATGCCTTCGGCCTGGTGGAGACAATAAAACATACTCTCTCCCCATGCCTTCAGCCTGGTGGAGACAACAAAACATACTCTCTCCCCATGCCTTCGGCCTGGTGGAGACAATAAAACATACTCTCTCCCCATGCCTTCGGCCTGGTGGAGACAATAAAACATACTCTCTCCCCATGCCTTCAGCCTGGTGGAGACAATAAAACATACTCTCTCCCCATGCCTTCAGCCTGGTGGAGACAATAAAACATACTCTCTCCCCATGCCTTCGGCCTGGTGGAGACAACAAAACATACTCTCTCCCCATGCCTTCAGCCTGGTGGAGACAATAAAACATACTCTCTCCCCATGCCTTCAGCCTGGTGGAGACAAAAAACATACTCTCTCCCCATGCCTTCAGCCTGGTGGAGACAATAAAACATACTCTCTCCCCATGCCTTCAGCCTGGTGGAGACAATAAAACATACTCTCTCCCCATGCCTTCGGCCTGGTGGAGACAATAAAACATACTCTCTCCCCATGCCTTCAGCCTGGTGGAGACAATAAAACATACTCTCTCCCCATGCCTTCGGCCTGGTGGAGACAATAAAACATACTCTCTCCCCGTGCCTTCGGCCTGGTGGAGACAATAAAACATACTCTCTCCCCGTGCCTTCGGCCTGGTGGAGACAACAAAACATACTCTCTCCCCATGCCTTTGGCCTGGTGGAGACAATAAAACATACTCTCTCCCCATGCCTTTGGCCTGGTGGAGACAATAAAACATACTCTCTCCCCATGCCTTCGGCCTGGTGGAGACAATAAAACATACTCTCTCCCCATGCCTTCAGCCTGGTGGAGACAATAAAACATACTCTCTCCCCATGCCTTCGGCCTGGTGGAGACAATAAAACATACTCTCTCCCCATGCCTTCGGCCTGGTGGAGACAATAAAACATACTCTCTCCCCGTGCCTTCGGCCTGGTGGAGACAATAAAACATACTCTCTCCCCGTGCCTTCGGCCTGGTGGAGACAATAAAACATACTCTCTCCCCATGCCTTCGGCCTGGTGGAGACAATAAAACATACTCTCTCCCCATGCCTTCGGCCTGGTGGAGACAATAAAACATACTCTCTCCCCGTGCCTTCGGCCTGGTGGAGACAATAAAACATACTCTCTCCCCGTGCCTTCGGCCTGGTGGAGACAATAAAACATACTCTCTCCCCATGCCTTCGGCCTGGTGGAGACAATAAAACATACTCTCTCCCCATGCCTTCGGCCTGGTGGAGACAACTAAACATACTCTCTCCCCATGCCTTCGGCCTGGTGGAGACAATAAAACATACTCTGTCCCCATGCCTTCGGCCTGGTGGAGACAATAAAACATACTCTCTCCCCATGCCTTCAGCCTGGTGGAGACAATAAAACATACTCTCTCCCCATGCCTTCGGCCTGGTGGAGACAATAAAACATACTCTCTCCCCGTGCCTTCGGCCTGGTGGAGACAATAAAACATACTCTCTCCCCGTGCCTTCGGCCTGGTGGAGACAACAAAACATACTCTCTCCCCATGCCTTTGGCCTGGTGGAGACAATAAAACATACTCTCTCCCCATGCCTTTGGCCTGGTGGAGACAATAAAACATACTCTCTCCCCATGCCTTCGGCCTGGTGGAGACAATAAAACATACTCTCTCCCCATGCCTTCAGCCTGGTGGAGACAATAAAACATACTCTCTCCCCATGCCTTCGGCCTGGTGGAGACAATAAAACATACTCTCTCCCCATGCCTTCGGCCTGGTGGAGACAATAAAACATACTCTCTCCCCGTGCCTTCGGCCTGGTGGAGACAATAAAACATACTCTCTCCCCGTGCCTTCGGCCTGGTGGAGACAATAAAACATACTCTCTCCCCATGCCTTCGGCCTGGTGGAGACAATAAAACATACTCTCTCCCCATGCCTTCGGCCTGGTGGAGACAATAAAACATACTCTCTCCCCGTGCCTTCGGCCTGGTGGAGACAATAAAACATACTCTCTCCCCGTGCCTTCGGCCTGGTGGAGACAATAAAACATACTCTCTCCCCGTGCCTTCGGCCTGGTGGAGACAATAAAACATACTCTCTCCCCATGCCTTCTGCCTGGTGGAGACAACAAAACATACTCTCTCCCCATGCCTTCGGCCTGGTGGAGACAATAAAACATACTCTCTCCCCATGCCTTCAGCCTGGTGGAGACAATAAAACATACTCTCTCCCCATGCCTTCTGCCTGGTGGAGACAACAAAACATACTCTCTCCCCATGCCTTCGGCCTGGTGGAGACAACAAAACATACTCTCTCCCCATGCCTTCGGCCTGGTGGAGACAATAAAACATACTCTCTCCCCATGCCTTCGGCCTGGTGGAGACAACAAAACATACTCTCTCCCCATGCCTTCGGCCTGGTGGAGACAACAAAACATACTCTCTCCCCATGCCTTCTGCCTGGTGGAGACAATAAAACATACTCTCTCCCCATGCCTTCGGCCTGGTGGAGACAATAAAACATACTCTCTCCCCATGCCTTCATGGTGGAGACAATAAAACATACTCTCTCCCCATGCCTTCATGGTGGAGACAATAAAACATACTCTCTCCCCATGCCTTCAGCCTGGTGGAGACAACTAAACATACTCTCTCCCCGTGCCTTCAGCCTGGTGGAGACAAGAGGTGGGATCGGGCCGACTTTATACTACCCGAACCGAACCCGTCACCGACAGCTTTGTGTCCAAACCGAAACGAGCCCGACCTTAATTATTAATATATGCGCCTGGCCCGTGCCCGATACCCGACACTTTTTTTTTTGAGGAAGGCACTTTAATAATTCCACTGACGGCATACAGCTTGCCTGGCTGATACCTTTAGACATATTATGCCACACTATATGTCTTGTAAATTACCATGAAAGGGGTCCGTTTTATATAGCCTAGCCTACTACGTTGATTAATAAATAGCTATAGTATAACACGCCGTGCACACTACAAAGCACACTGCACAGCACTGTGCGCAGTCAGTTGCATACACACCGTCATTATTACACACACACACACACACACACACACACACACACACACACACACACACACACACACTCCTGCAGTTTTATACCAGCATTGATGATTGATTTGACATCGGCAACTCTGCATTGGCAATATTTAATCCACACAGCTTGTTCGTGCAAAGTTGCAAACTGCTATTCAGTCAAACAATCCGCGCCAGCGGGAGGCGATTATTGGTAGCCTAATTTGCCATGGTCCATATGGGCAGGATCAAGTAACTACTCAACTCTGCACTGTTCAACATCTAATAAATCAAACTATTTATATTAATCAAAAAATTGCGGTTTACATGTTGTCATGGAGGAGGAGGATCGCATCCGCCGTGGGTGAGTTCAACCGAGGCTAACGCCGTCCTCCTCTCTTCAGTGGTTCTTCCAGCTGCGCCCCATATAATGTAACCTCGGATCCCTACGATCATTCTGTAGCTTCAGACCTACAGAATTAGCGTAGTGAACTGAGGTTCACAATTTCACATGGGGCTACGTTCGCTGCTGCTGCTTGCAGCATGTGCGTTGCAAGCTTGCGTTGTTGCAACTTGCAAGCGGTGCTGCTGCTGGCAGACAGAGCATTGTCACGCTGCACCACCTTAATATAAAGGCTACTCTAAAGTGCACCATGCGTCCTGGTTAACCAGGAAACACACAGAGAGACAGACTAGTCGGATCGTTTTTATTCATATTTACACTTTATTTTCTATATATCAACAGCATGGTTGCCCGAACCGAAGCCCGACGACCAATTATGATAATGAGCCTTACCCTAGCCCGACCCGTCGGGTACCGACGGGACCCGTCGGGTTTCGGTCGGGTATCCCAGCTCTAGTGGAGACAACAAAACATACTCTCTCCCCATGCCTTCGGCCTGGTGGAGACAACAAAACATACTCTCTCCCCATGCCTTCGGCCTGGTGGAGACAACAAAACATACTCTCTCCCCATGCCTTCGGCCTGGTGGAGACAACAAAACATACTCTCTCCCCACGCCTTCGGCCTGGTGGAGACAACAAAACATACTCTCTCCCCATGCCTTCATGGTGGAGACAATAAAACATACTCTCTCCCCATGCCTTCGGCCTGGTGGAGACAACAAAACATACTCTCTCCCCATGCCTTCAGCCTGGTGGAGACAACAAAACATACTCTCTCCCCATGCCTTCGGCCTGGTGGAGACAACAAAACATACTCTCTCCCCACGCCTTCGGCCTGGTGGAGACAACAAAACATACTCTCTCCCCATGCCTTCGGCCTGGTGGAGACCATATTATAAGAATGTGTCTCTGAGTGTCTGTGTGTCTGTGTGTCTGAGTGTCTGTGTGTCTGTGTGTGTCTGTGTGTCTGTGTGTCTGTGTGTCTGTGTCTGTGTGTCTGTGTGTCTGTCTGTGTGTCTGTGTCTGTGTCTGTGTGTCTGTGTGTCTGTGTGTCTGTCTGTGTGTCTGTGTGTCTGTCTGTGTGTCTGTGTCTGTGTGTCTGTCTGTGTGTCTGTGTCTGTGTCTGTGTGTCTGTGTGTCTGTCTGTGTGTCTGAGTGTCTGAGTGTCTGAGTGTCTGTGTGTCTGTGTGTCTGTCTGTGTGTCTGTGTCTGTGTGTCTGTCTGTGTGTCTGTGTCTGTGTGTCTGTGTGTCTGTCTGTGTGTCTGAGTGTCTGAGTGTCTGAGTGTCTGTGTGTCTGTGTGTGTCTGTGTGTCTGTCTGTGTCTCTGTGTGTCTGAGTGTCTGAGTGTCTGTGTGTCTGTCTGTGTGTCTGTGTGTCTGAGTGTCTGTGTGTCTGTGTGTCTGTGTCTCTGTGTGTCTGAGTGTCTGTGTGTCTGTGTGTGTCTGTGTGTCTGTGTGTCTGTCTGTGTGTCTGTGTGTGTCTGTGTGTCTGTGTGTCTGAGTGTCTGAGTGTCTGTGTGTCTGTCTGTGTGTCTGTGTGTCTGAGTGTCTGTGTGTCTGTGTGTCTGTGTCTCTGTGTGTCTGAGTGTCTGTGTGTCTGTGTGTGTCTGTGTGTCTGTGTGTCTGTCTGTGTGTCTGTGTGTCTGAGTGTCTGTGTCTCTGTGTGTCTGAGTGTCTGTGTGTCTGTGTGTCTGTGTGTCTGTCTGTGTCTCTGTGTGTCTGAGTGTCTGTGTGTCTGTGTGTGTCTGTGTGTGTCTGTGTGTCTGTCTGTGTCTCTGTGTGTCTGAGTGTCTGTGTGTGTGTCTGTGTGTCTGTCTGTGTGTCTGTGTGTCTGAGTGTCTGTGTGTCTGTGTGTCTGTGTGTGTCTGTGTGTCTGTCTGTGTCTCTGTGTGTCTGAGTGTCTGTGTGTCTGTGTGTGTCTGTGTGTCTGTGTGTCTGTCTGTGTGTCTGTGTCTGAGTGTCTGTGTGTCTGTGTGTCTGAGTGTCTGAGTGTCTGTGTGTCTGTGTGTCTGAGTGTCTGTGTGTCTGTGTGTGTCTGTGTGTCTGTGTCTGTGTGTGTCTGTGTGTCTGTCTGTCTGTGTGTCTGTGTGTGTGTCAGTGTCCCCACCTCTCATCGAGGCTGACGTCAGGTCTCCACAGCCAATCGGTGGGCACGGCGATACGACGAATCCCACAGAACTCTGAGGGATCCCAGGATATGAACTCATTGTTCCATTTCTGCAGCGGGGGGGAAATAATCATTACAAAGCCATCAGGAATCATCTTCTTTTAATCAGACCAGTGTGTGTCCAGTGGAAACCTCGTATGAATCTGATCTCAGGTCAGAATGGGTTCATCAGACCAGTGTGTGTCCAGTGGAAACCTCGTATGAATCTGATCTCAGGTCAGAATGGGTTCATCAGACCAGTGTGTGTCCAGTGGAAACCTCGTATGAATCTGATCTCAGGTCAGAATGGGTTCGTCAGACCAGTGTGTGTCCAGTGGAAACCTCGTATGAATCTGATCTCAGGTCAGTGTATTTTATGGAACACGTCGTTTGGTTCCCTGGACTGGACTAATAATGAGACGTGTTCCATAAAATACACTGACCTGAGATCAGATAGTACATATGTATAGCATAGTAGTGAATATGTATAGTTTATTATGTATAGTGTATGTATAGTTTCATCATATAGATATTCCACTGTTAACTTCTTAGCTTACGCATGTTTCATGATAAATGCTTTTATGTGATGTATTCCCATGCTTTTGTTCTTGCTTAAATGTAAGTCGCTCTGGATTAAGAGCGTCTGCTAAATGCCTAAATTGTAAATTGAGATGGACTCAATGACGTTTGACCTCTGACCTGTGTGTTGTTGCAGTCACCATGGTTCCTCATAGTGTGTTTTTTTTTTTTAATACTAAAGACAATGTTCAGGGTCACCAAAAACCTGACCCCCAATCTGACCCTATGCTCTTGATTACCGTTAACAAGCCTGCTGCAGGCAGCACACTGGCAGTGTCCGACTGGCCGGGGTCCAGGAGCGTACCGTATAATTATTAAATTGTTGTATTAACAAAAGCAGGAAGCCCTGCCTCTCACGTCCATAACTACAGTACATAGCCCATGTGACACAGACTAGTGTACAGTAATGTTTTCCACTGCTGCTTCACAGCATTTATGCAACGCTCACCTTTGAGTTCCCCCCCCCCCCCCCCCAAAACTGTGTTTTTTCGTCGACTAAAAAAACTATGACGAAAATGTGTTCGTCGACTACCTTTTTTACACTGACGAAAACTATACATACCGGTAAAAACTAAATAAAAACTAAGCCATGATGACTAAATATACTGTTGATTTTGTCAACAAATAAAAACTAGACTAAAATGTTAGGAAGGGACTAGTGGACAAGAGAAGCCATTTTACACAAGGTTGCATGCTGAAAATAGCCGATCTACAAGCTTGTAGATCGGCTACTTTCAGTGTAATTGTAAAATCAGTCATTACGACGGCATCAAGGCCTAAAATACATTTTAGTCGACTAAATCAACTGTAGATTTAGTAGACTAAAATCTTATTATATTATTTAGTCGACTAAAAAACTAGACTAACACTAAAACATTCCTGGTGACTAAAATGAGACTAAAACTAAATGAAAACGAATAGACTATGGAGAGAGACCCCGGGCCCCTTCCTGAGACTATGACTAAAACTAAAATCAAAATGTGCCGTCAAAAACAACACTGCCCCCCCAAAAAACACCTCAAAGTGGACATCTGAAAGTGCATCATTCTATCAGTGTTGCTTTCGTCGACTAAAACTAAGACGAAAAATGTTCGTCGACTACCTTTTTTCACTGACTAAAACTAAATAAAAACGAATCTATGATGACTAAAACTAAGACTAAATATACAGACAATTTCGACTAGTGGACAAGAGATCCAGTTATATGCTGGGATATATGGGATATATGGGATATATGCTGAAAATAGCAGATCTACAATCTCTCAACGCGTCGCAGAGCCCCAAACACCTTTTCTAGCTTCAAACCCACTAAACATTTAGATATGTTTGAAAGTACAATAATGTTGTCCTTATGATTGGAAGATACTTGACTTTACAAGCAGGTCAGTATAATGGAACAGTATCATTCATAATTCATTATAACATATTAATTTAATGTTTGAAAGTACAATAATGTTGTCCTTATGAATGGAAGATACTTGACTTTACAAGCAGCTATAGGTCAGTATAATGGAACAGTATCATTCATCATATCATATTAATTTAAGTATGCATAACTCACCATTTGAATAAAGATGCGTGAAATTAATTTCTGCTCTTTCTCAACCTATTATGAATAAACATAATTATCATGAGAATTATGGTCCAGCCATAACCAACCACAACTCATAACTGAAGCGCACACATTTATAAACAAATGCTAATTAAACACGATGAGTCCACACATAATTCAGGCACACAATTATGCATACAGTAGGCCTACTGTATATAACAATCAGTATAGAGCAGGGGTCTTCAACATGTGACCAAATTTGACTGAGGGACTGCCATTGAATTTTATGTCATATCAAAGCAGGGAATCATAGCTTCAAATTGACGTATTGGTTGTTCAGTTTGAGCCACTGGTTGTGGAGATATGGCTTATAGAGTATAATGTCTTGCAGAAAACAGCGAGTTGAGAAAACAGGCTTGAAAGGTTTACTTCTGTGGTCTCTAACATTACACCTATAGCTACATGTTTAAGCATTCATTTCATATTTACATGTATTCTGTGGTCTCTAACATTACACCTATAGCTACATGTTTAAGCATTTATTTCATATTTACATGTCTTCTGTGGTCTCTAACATTACACCTAGCTACATGTTTAAGCATTTATTTCATATTTACATGTCTTCTGTGGTCTCTAACATTACACCTAGCTATATGTTTAAGCATTTATTTCATATTTACATGTCTTCTGTGGTCTCTAACATTACACCTAGCTACATGTTTAAGCATTTATTTCATATTTACATGTCTTCTGTGGTCTCTAACATTACACCTAGCTACATGTTTAAGCATTTATTTCATATTTACATGTCTTCTGTGGTCTCTAACATTACACCTAGCTATATGTTTAAGCATTTATTTCATATTTACATGTCTTCTGTGGTCTCTAACATTACACCTAGCTACATGTTTAAGCATTTATTTCATATTTACATGTCTTCTGTGGTCTCAAACATTCCACCTAGCTACATGTTTAAGCATTTATTTCATATTTACATGTCTTCTGTGGTCTCTAACATTACACCTATAGCTACATGTTTAAGCATTTATTTCATATTTACATGTCTTCTGTGGTCTCTAACATTACACCTACTAGCTACATGTTTAAGCATTTATTTCATATTTACATGTCTTCTGTGGTCTCTAACATTACACCTAGCTACATGTTTAAGCATTTATTTCATATTTACATGTCTTCTGTGGTCTCTAACATTCCACCTAGCTACATGTTTAAGCATTTATTTCATATTTACATGTCTTCTGTGGTCTCTAACATTACACCTATAGCTACATGTTTAAGCATTTATTTCATATTTACATGTCTTCTGTGGTCTCTAACATTACACCTACTAGCTACATGTTTAAGCATTTATTTCATATTTACATGTCTTCTGTGGTCTCTAACATTACACCTAGCTACATGTTTAAGCATTTATTTCATATTTACATGTCTTCTGTGGTCTCTAACATGCCACCTAGCTACATGTTTAAGTATTTATTTAATATTTACATGTCTTCAGTGGTCTCTAACATTACACCTAGCTATATGTTTAAGCATTTATTTCATATTTACATGTCTTCTGTGGTCTCTAACATTACACCTAGCTACATGTTTAAGCATTTATTTCATATTTACATGTCTTCTGTGGTCTCTAACATTCCACCTAGCTACATGTTTAAGTATTTATTTCATATTTACATGTCTTCTGTGGTCTCTAACATTCCACCTAGCTACATGTTTAAGCATTTATTTCATATTTACATGTCTTCTGTGGTCTCTAACATTCCACCTAGCTACATGTTTAAGTATTTATTTCATATTTACATGTCTTCAGTGGTCTCTAACATTACACCTAGCTATATGTTTAAGCATTTATTTCATATTTACATGTCTTCAGTGGTCTCTAACATTACACCTAGCTATATGTTTAAGCATTTATTTCATATTTACATGTCTTCTGTGGTCTCTAACATTCCACCTAGCTACATGTTTAAGTATTTATTTCATATTTACATATTTACATTTAAGCTCTGTATGTGAAGAGTCTGCCTGTGCTATTGACTCATTAAAACAAAAAAACGTTTTACTCCTCTGGTGAAAAGCTGGAATTTGCGCGATGGCAGTCTCTCAGTCAAATCTGCAGGTCACATATTATCATATCTACATATTATACGGATTATGCTGCCTTCAAACATTATAAATACACAAAACAAAAAGCGTCAAAAGAGTCATTTGACGGTCACATTATTATTATCGCGCCATCATCAATATCTGTGAAAATAATCTGTAGTATTTTGAGACCGATCCGATACAGCATTTGTATGGCCAATATAATGCTACCGATTACATCGTGCACCACTTCTACTCACCACGTCTAAGATGGCCTCGACGGCCACGTTGAGGTGCACCTCGGTGGGCTGATCTCAGGTCAGAATGGGTTATACTCACCACGTCTAAGATGGCCTCGACGGCCACATTGAGGTGCACCTCGGTGGGCTGATCTCAGGTCAGAATGGGTTATACTCACCACGTCTAAGATGGCCTCGACGGCCACGTTGAGGTGCACCTCGGTGGGCTGATCTCAGGTCAGAATGGGTTATACTCACCACGTCTAAGATGGCCTCGACGGCCACGTTGAGGTGCACCTCGGTGGGCGTCAGGTAGTGGCGGACGGGCCGCGCCGCTTTGAACAGCTGAGTGTCGTTCATCAGGTCCAGGTGGGTCAAAAGGTCACGGTAACTACAGGCCCGCTCGGAGGAGGAAACACCGGCTGGACAGACAGACAAAGAGCAGAACCTCTATAATGGACCAATGAATGAGAGATAGCATTTGGTTAAAAGCTAAACCCATGCAACACGTCCCAAACTCTTCTCCCTTCTGGCTCCAAAACTATGGTATGCACTTCCCATCACAGTCAGAACTGCAGCCTAAACTCCCAATCTTCCGCCGTAGTCTGAAAACCCACCTCTTCAGACTCCATCATGGCCCGTAGCACTTACCCTAGCCTAGCCCCTTAGAAAGCACTTTATGTCGACTAAGGTCAGATTCTCACCTAATACTTCGGTAGACTCAGATCCGTATGGGCGGGGAAATTGGATTCTTGCATATTTAATTGGCTGCGGTTTGCCTTCACACTGTCATTCGCAGCAATTGGAAACGCAGCAGGGGGGGCCTTTATCAATGTGTTCCGTTCATAAACTATAGCCTACACAGTGAAATCTATGGTGATAAAATTACACTCATAACGTGCATGTGTCGTGCCGTCTGGGAGCCCCCCCCCCCCCCCCCTCTCTCTCTCTACGCACGCAGCCGCCACACACTGTTCTTTTGGGCATGCAGTACAGCGCTGCATGAGCGCACTGATATAACTCCCCAGTCCCACACAGTGACAGCACTCCATGTTTACGGCACGCACAGACAGACAGACAGACAGAATATTATGTAGGCTATAATACACTGCAGTGTTTTTATGTGTTTTCTTAAGCAATTGATTAATGTACACGTCCTCATTTCGATCAGGGCTTCAGTCTCCTTATTCGACCACGTCTATCCACAGAAACGGGACATCTTTGCGCTGCGTAAAATATGCCTTCTCCGTCTCCAACTGTGTTCAGCTCCTCACCCGCCACATTATGTTTGCTTCATTTCCTTTATTTACTGCGGATTGCATTCACACCTGCACCGAATCGTAGTCAAGTGCGATTTGAAGCGAAGCGAAACCCACGTTTTTGGGCGGAGTAAAATGCGGTTCTTTGCTGCGCATTAGGATTCGAATGAGCCTTCACACCTGCCAAACGAAGCGCACTTTCTGACAATGCGCAGCAGGATTCGTTTTAATCGCAGCAAAGCTCTCTGGTATGAATGTGACCTTAGATAGTATTTTAGACAGACTTATAGCTATGTATAGTTGACATAGATACTGCACTGTTACGTTCTTAGTTTATACATGATTCATGATAACTACTTTTATTTATGTGATGTATTCCCATGCTTTAGTTTTTTTGCTTAATGTAAGTCGCTCTGGATCAAGAGCGTCTGCTAAATGCCTAAATTGTAAATTGTAGTTAAAAGCTAAGTAGGGAGGGTTATAGGGTTATCTATTAGTAGTGGTCATTTTACAATTTACAATTTAGGCATTTAGCAGACGCTCTTAATCCAGAGCGATTTACATTAAGCAAGAACAAAAAAGCATTTATCATGAAACATGCGTAAGCTAAGAAAGTAACAGTGGAATATCTATATAATGAAACTATACATATATACTATACTATGCTATACATCTGTACTATGGCGTGCTATGACTACATAACATGCTATAAGTCTGTGTCAAATGCAATGGGCCCGATTCACCAATAGTCGTTTACACCCATATTTTGGGGCGTAAAGGGATTTCCCAAACTTTCCACACATGCAGATCGAGGGCCGCTCTTTCTCAAGTCTGCTCGGATGCAGGCTCACATGACGGGCTGTGTGTCATTAGAACGCCTTATGCAGGCTCACATGACGGGCTGTGTGTCATTAGAACGCCTTATGCAGGCTCACATGACGGGCTGTGTGTCATTAGAACGCCTTATGCAGGCTCACATGACAGGCTGTGTGTCATTAGAACGCCTTATGCAGGCTCACATGACGGGCTGTGTGTCATTAGAACGCCTTATGCAGGCTCACATGACGGGCTGTGTGTCATTAGAACGCCTTATGCAGGCTCACATGACAGGCTGTGTGTCATTAGAACGCCTTATGCAGGCTCACATGACGGGCTGTGTGTCATTAGAACGCCTTATGCAGGCTCACATGACGGGCTGTGTGTCATTAGAACGCCTTATGCAGGCTCACATGACAGGCTGTGTGTCATTAGAACGCCTTATGCAGGCTCACATGACGGGCTGTGTGTCATTAGAACGCCTTATGCAGGCTCACATGACGGGCTGTGTGTCATTAGAACGCCTTATGCAGGCTCACATGACGGGCTGTGTGTCATTAGAACGCCTTATGCAGGCTCACATGACGGGCTGTGTGTCATTAGAACGCCTTATGCAGGCTCACATGACGGGCTGTGTGTCATTAGAACGCCTTATGCAGGCTCACATGACGGGCTGTGTGTCATTAGAACGCCTTATGCAGGCTCACATGACGGGCTGTGTGTCATTAGAACGCCTTATGCAGGCTCACATGACGGGCTGTGTGTCATTAGAACGCCTTATGCAGGCTCACATGACAGGCTGTGTGTCATTAGAACGCCTTATGCAGGCTCACATGACGGGCTGTGTGTCATTAGAACGCCTTATGCAGGCTCACATGACGGGCTGTGTGTCATTAGAACGCCTTATGCAGGCTCACATGACGGGCTGTGTGTCATTAGAACGCCTTATGCAGGCTCACATGACGGGCTGTGTGTCATTAGAACGCCTTATGCAGGCTCACATGACGGGCTGTGTGTCATTAGAACGCCTTATGCAGGCTCACATGACGGGCTGTGTGTCATTAGAACGCCTTATGCAGGCTCACATGACGGGCTGTGTGTCATTAGAACGCCTTATGCAGGCTCACATGACGGGCTGTGTGTCATTAGAACGCCTTATGCAGGCTCACATGACGGGCTGTGTGTCATTAGAACGCCTTATGCAGGCTCACATGACGGGCTGTGTGTCATTAGAACGCCTTATGCAGGCTCACATGACGGGCTGTGTGTCATTAGAACGCCTTATGCAGGCTCACATGACGGGCTGTGTGTCATTAGAACGCCTTATGCAGGCTCACATGACGGGCTGTGTGTCATTAGAACGCCTTATGCAGGCTCACATGACGGGCTGTGTGTCATTAGAACGCCTTATGCAGGCTCACATGACGGGCTGTGTGTCATTAGAACGCCTTATGCAGGCTCACATGACGGGCTGTGTGTCATTAGAACGCCTTATGCAGGCTCACATGACGGGCTGTGTGTCATTAGAACGCCTTATGCAGGCTCACATGACGGGCTGTGTGTCATTAGAACGCCTTATGCAGGCTCACATGACGGGCTGTGTGTCATTAGAACGCCTTATGCAGGCTCACATGACGGGCTGTGTGTCATTAGAACGCCTTATGCAGGCTCACATGACGGGCTGTGTGTCATTAGAACGCCTTATGCAGGCTCACATGACGGGCTGTGTGTCATTAGAACGCCTTATGCAGGCTCACATGACGGGCTGTGTGTCATTAGAACGCCTTATGCAGGCTCACATGACGGGCTGTGTGTCATTAGAATGCCTTATGCAGGCTCACATGACGGGCTGTGTGTCATTAGAACGCCTTATTGTCTCCACCAGGCCCAAGGCATGGGGAGAGAGTGTGTTTTGCACTCCGTCCGTGTGCGTGTGAGTCTGTCCGTGTGTGTGGTAAATGGTAAATGGTAAATGGTGCATTTATATAGCGCCTTCATCCAAGGCGCTTTACAGAGATTGTGCATTACATTCACCCATTCACACACACATTCATACACCGATGGCAGCGGAAACCATGCAAGGCACCAACTAGCACATCGGGAGCAATTAGGGGTTCAGTGTCTTGCTCAAGGACACTTCGACAGTAACTCTGGGGGAGCCCGGGTTCGAACTGGCAACCTTACGGTTACCATCCAGGCACTCTACCCCTGAGCCACCGCTCTGTGTGTGTGTGTGTGTGTGTGTGTGTGTGTGTGTGTGTGTGTGTGTTTGTGTGTGTGTGTGTGTGTGTGTGTGTGAGTCCGTCCGTGTGTGTGTGTGTGTGTGTGTGTGTGTGTGTGTGTGTCCGTCCGTCCGTGTGTGTGTGTGTGTGTGTGTGTGTGTGTGTGTGTGTGTGTCCGTCCGTCCGTGTGTGTGTGTGTGTGTGTGTGTGTGTGTGCGTGCTTGTCCGTCTGTTACCAGCTAATCTCCGGCACCGTTAACCCGGTCGGGCTTCAGTTGACTTTATTAATTCAAACCCAATTCTACTCACCACCTCCTGAAGTTGGATCCAGGTCATTGGCTGCAGGGTTCTGGGATGGCTTCACGTCATTGGTTGGGTTCTGGGACGGCATCACGTCATTGGCTGGGTTCTGGGACGGCATCACGTCATTGGCTGGGTTCTGGGATGGCGTCACGTCATTGGCTGGGGTCTGGGACGGCATCACGTCATTGGCTGGGTTCTGGGATGGCGTCACGTCATTGGCTGGGGTCTGGGACGGCATCACGTCATTGGCTGGGTTCTGGGACGGCATCACGTCATTGGCTGGGTTCTGGGATGGCGTCACGTCATTGGCTGGGGTCTGGGACGGCATCATGGGTGCTGCAATCAATGAATCTGCTGAATCAGGGACATTTGCCGGCTGCATTGATTTAATTTAGATTAACCCATTCTGACCTGAGATCAGATTCATACAAGGTTTCCACTGGACACACACTGGTCTGATTAACCCATTCTGACCTGAGATCAGATTCATACGAGGTTTCCACTGGACACACACTGGTCTGATTAAGAAAATAAAAAAATAGAAAAGCACCACAAAAGGCGTGTGAAAGTCCCGTCTTTCAAAGGACTCAATTGTTCAGAAATATAGTGTTTGTTCCAAAGCCGGTCCAGCTGGTTCTCAGTGACAGCGACTGCATTCCATCCAACTGGCGAAAGGGCCTTTCTGTGTGGAGTTTGCATGTTCTCCCCGTGTCCCCTAGGGTAGGTATACCCTCACATGTTCTCCCCGTGTCCCCTAGGGTAGGTATACCCTCACATGTTCTCCCCGTGTCCCCTAGGGTAGGTACCCTCACATGTTCTCCCCGTGTCCCCTAGGGTAGGTACCCTCACATGTTCTCCCCGTGTCCCCTAGGGTAGGTACCCTCACATGTTCTCCCCGTGTCCCCTAGGGTAGGTACCCTCACATGTTCTCCCCGTGTCCCCTAGGGTAGGTACCCTAAAAAAAACATGCAGTAATCCTGGTCTCTAAACTGCCTCCCTCTGGCCAGCCGGGGCGCCTGATGGAGGGGAAAGGAACTGGTTGGAATAACGTGTTCCTTCCACGCGCTACGTCCAACCAGGGAAACTCCCCCCTGTCAGGTGTAAAGGAGCAACTTGGACACTCAGGCATGAAGGAAGCAGGAGTTCAAGTCCGTTGCTCTCCCCTTGTCCCCCATATATGGGGACTAGGTTGGTCTCCCCTTGTCCCCCATATATGGGGGACTAGGTTGCTCTCCCCTTGTCCCCCATATATGGGGACTAGGTTGCTCTCCCCTTGTCCCCCATATATGGGGACTAGGTTGCTCTCCCCTTGTCCCCCATATATGGGGACTAGGTTGCTCTCCCCTTGTCCCCCATATATGGGGACTAGGTTGGTGGAGGGTGTGTAGAGCCCAGGATCACATTAGATGATTGACACGGGGTGAAAAATGGGTTACAAAATCGTGGGATAATAATTTTAGGATGAAAGAAAAAAAGAAGAAAACGGTGGTGGATGTAAACCAGAGAAGCAAGGTCTTTTTTAATGAAATGTATCTAATCTAATATCATTTAACTTTCTCTCTAAAATACCTTGCTCCTCTGGTTTACATTCAGCGGAAATATAGCTGATCTACAAGCTCACCACCTGTCGCAGGCAGGCAGCGCAATCAAGGCATTGTGAGCTTGTAGATCGGCTATGTTCGCCATAGAGATTTGGTGTGGAGTGGACCGCAGAGCGCTCCATCTCTTTTCCGGACATTGGGAGAGAATTTTTTTTATAATCACACCCGTGTGAAGTGAGGGGCGCTCTTAAAACCATACATCGTCTCATTCTGGCCAATCACAATTTTGCGTCCTCACTTTTATAGCTTCAATATGTAGCCTATACTTTGCTCAGCCAATCAAATCATCGCTAGGGGGGATGATCAGCCAGTCACAAGCCAACGTTTGTGTTGAACCCATTCTGACCTGAGATCAGATTCTAAAGAAATGTCTGTTTGAAAATGACAAGTTTTCTGAAAAAGCTATGTTTCTATGTCAGTCGTTCTTCGAATTTTTCAAAAATAGCAGACCTACAAGCTCATATCGCGCCACTCGGTGGCGCGATATGAGCTTGTAGATTTTTCAATAGCTAAAGCATAACGTAACGCTAACACCAAAAGGGGTTCCCGCGCAAAATGGGTTAACACAAACTGTAGCACAAACATATCATGCATGTATATAAGGGCAACCAAATGGCCAGCGACGTCCCCGCAAAGATAGATTAAACAAAACTAAACTAAACAGATCAGGAAATCACATGCATTCATAAAGACGTCGTACCTGCTGTGAAGACGAGCAGGAGAGTGAAACCATGAACAAACATTCTGAGCTGTGAGGCTAAATATGCGCGGAGTGATGACTGAGCGTGTTTGATATCTCCTCATGAGCGATATCAAACCCCGCTGCGGGCGTTTTTAACCCATTCTGAACGGGAACCCATTTTGGTGTTATAGCATCATGTTATGCTTTATAGCTATTGAAAAATAGCAGATCTACAAGCTCATAGCGCGCCACCGAGTGGCACGCTATGAGCTTGTAGGTCTGCTATTTTTTTATTATCGAAGAACGACTGACATTTTTTTAGAATCTGATCTCAGGTCAGAATGGGTTCTAATCAGACCAGTGTGTGTCCATGTGGAAACCTCGTTATGAATCTGATCTCAGGTCAGAATGGGTTAAATCAACATGTCTAGTTCCTAGTCGTCTCTCCAACAGAGACTCACAATGGAGGAGGCCAAGCCAAAACACACACCAGTCATCCCCTTTGATCACGGCGCAATAAAAAATAAATCATGATTATAGGGAGGTCACTTCCCTAATGGGCGAAAGTGCGCCGGGAACGCACCGTTCGCTGGAAAGTCCCTTAACGCAGACATCATGTAGAAATTATGATTCTGAATCAAAAGTATTCCGATCTCTCCTGTAAGTCTGTGCGTTTGTACCTCGATGTGTCTGTGAGTGAACAGCTGTACGATCTCGTACAGCTGTTCTGTTCTGTACAGATCTGCCTGAAAGTAGCCTTCCAGACCCAAACTAAAGAACTGTAGCCTTCCAGACCCAAACTAAAGAACTGTAGCCTTCCAGACCCAAACTAAATAACTGTAGCCTTCCAGACCCAAACTAAAGAACTGTAGCCTTCCAGACCCAAACTAAAGAACTGTAGCCTTCCAGACCCAAACTAAAGAACTGCATTGATGTTGGTACCATTAGGAGAGATAACAGGTCAAAATAACATGTTTTCTCTACATTCTCAAATTGTGTGGAAGTAATGCAGATGTTTAACGACTATTCAACTGTTGAGAGTGGACCAAATGGACCCGCTTGGTTTAATTTTACACTCTCAAGAGTTAAAGATCTATAAGGGTTCATTTGGTTACCAAGTCTCCATCATTTAGCACACTCCCTTTTCTTCACTTGAGCACCTGCCACTCAAAATGTCTTCGCACGCCACTGGAACGGCTCAGCTTGAAGTGGCAGTGACATCACTGCAGTGACATCACGGCAGTGACATCACGGCAGTGACATCACCGCAGTGACATCACGGCAGTGACATCACCGCAGTGACATCACGGCAGTGACATCACCGCAGTGACATCACGGCAGTGACATCACGGCAGTGACATCACGGCAGTGACATCACCGCAGTGACATCACGGCAGTGACATCACGGCAGTGACATCACGGCAGTGACATCACTGCAGTGACATCACGGCAGTGACATCACGGCAGTGACATCACGGCAGTGACATCACCGCAGTGACATCACCGCAGTGACATCACGGCAGTGACATCACCGCAGTGACATCACCACAGTGACATCATGGCAGTGACATCATGGTAGTGACATCATGGTAGTGACATCACGGCAGTGACATCACGGCAGTGACATCACGGCAGTGACATCACGGCAGTGACATCATGGTAGTGACATCACCGCAGTGACATCATGGCAGTGACATCACGGTAGTGACATAATGGTGGTGACATCATGGCAGTGACATCACGGCAGTGACATCATGGTAGTGACATCATGGCAGTGACATCACGGCAGTGACATCATGGTAGTGACATCATGGCAGTGACATCACCGCAGTGACATCACCGCAGTGACATCACCGCAGTGACATCATGGCGCATGCTCAAATGAAATGATATCAGCAATTATTATGAAATGAGTTATATAAACCTGTGTTGTCCGCAGCTTTCTCACCATAAACAACGACTAACAGAGCGAAGAGCAGGAACATAACTTGGGTCTTCATTGTCTGTAAGAATGTAAAACAATGTTAAAAATGGCCTAGGCCTGTTATATAGACAGTGTTTATAATTAACCAATTAACTATAAGAACATTGGACATAATTTAATGTAATTCTCATAAGCAATAGGAAGCCGATATTGAGCTCACCTTGGGCCTTCAGTAGTTTGTGGATGTTCTTTGTCCTTGGAGTGTCGTCTTCAACTGCTCTGAGGTTCTGGATGGTACCTGACCAACTGCTGCTCCTGGATGGTTCTGGATGGTCCCTGACCAACAGCCGCTCCTGGGTTATATAGAGGAACACGGTTGCGACTGCAAATAGCTCTGAGCGATGAAGGCTAACTGCCATTCCATGTCTGTGTACTCTGTGTTGTTTACTGTAGTGTAAATGCCTTGAAGAGGAATGTATACGTTACAATTCAGAACTCACTCCCCACCTGTGAGTGGCTGAATGAATGAAAATATTTTTGAAAAATATTTTTGAAAAATCGAAAAACGACTGACATTTTTAGAATCTGATCTCAGGTCAGAATGGGTTCATCAGACCAGTGTGTGTGTGTCCAGTGGAAACCTCGTATTAATCTGATCTCAGGTCAGAATGGGTTAACAAGAGTCTTGTTGACGCGAACACATAGAAGAACCAGTGTCCTCTCCTCTGCGATTGTCTCTCCTAGTTCTACAGTGTTTCCCTGTGATTTCCCCAGCTTCCACTAGAGGAAAAATATTTTTCAAAAATATTTTTCAAAAATATTTTTCAAAAATATTTTTCAAAAATATTTTTCAAAAATATTTTTCAAAAATATTTTTCAATAGCTAAAAGCATAACATGGGTTCCCGTTCAGAATGGGTTCCCGTTCAGAATGGGTTAATGACGTTTTCATATTTCATCATTCGTGGGCCTTCACCGTAATTATACAATTTAGCAAAGTCTATATGTAGCTGCATTTACACGATTACACGGCAAGCAGCCGCAATTATACTGCGTGAAAAGAGTTGTTAACGGGCAATTATGGGCACTGTATTTTCCCCGTAAACCTCAAGTCTAGCAGCATATACAGTTAATATACAGTTAATTGGGTGTGATGTTACAATTCGGGAGTTTACCGGAGTTTGTTGGAAAGTTTAACGGGAGTTTCCTGTAATTATATTATAATTATACACATCCGTATTCCATGCTTTTTGCTATACAACAGTAAATGGACGAAGGTTTCTACTGTAGTATAAACAGGCTGCAGGCCTTTGTTTAAAACTTCCTATACAATTAAGGATGAAGGATTTCTGTGTGGAGTTTGCATGTTCTCCCCGTGTCCCCTAGGGTAGGTACCCTCACATGTTCTCCCCGTGTCCCCTAGGGTAGGTACCCTCACATGTTCTCCCCGTGTCCCCTAGGGTAGGTACCCTCACATGTTCTCCCCGTGTCCCCTAGGGTAGGTACCCTCACATGTTCTCCCCGTGTCCCCTAGGGTAGGTACCCTCACATGTTCTCCCCGTGTCCCCTAGGGTAGGTACACCCACATGTTCTCCCCGTGTCCCCTAGGGTAGGTACCCTCACATGTTCTCCTCCCCGTGTCCCCTAGGGTAGGTACCCTCACATGTTCTCCCCGTGTCCCCTAGGGTAGGTACCCTCACATGTTCTCCCCGTGTCCCCTAGGGTAGGTACCCTCACATGTTCTCCCCGTGTCCCCTAGGGTAGGTACCCTCACATGTTCTCCTCCCCGTGTCCCCTAGGGTAGGTACCCTCACATGTTCTCCTCCCCGTGTCCCCTAGGGTAGGTACCCTCACATGTTCTCCTCCCCGTGTCCCCTAGGGTAGGTACCCTCACATGTTCTCCTCCCCGTGTCCCCTAGGGTAGGTACCCTCACATGTTCTCCCCGTGTCCCCTAGGGTAGGTACCCTCACATGTTCTCCTCCCCGTGTCCCCTAGGGTAGGTACCCTCACATGTTCTCCCCGTGTCCCCTAGGGTAGGTACCCTCACATGTTCTCCCCGTGTCCCCTAGGGTAGGTACCCTCACATGTTCTCCCCGTGTCCCCTAGGGTAGGTACCCTCACATGTTCTCCCCGTGTCCCCTAGGGTAGGTACCCTCACATGTTCTCCCCGTGTCCCCTAGGGTAGGTACCCTCACATGTTCTCCTCCCCGTGTCCCCTAGGGTAGATACCCTCGCAAAAAACATGCAGTAATCCTGGTCACTAAACTGCCTCCCCCTGGCCAGCCGGGGCGCCTGATGGAGGGGAAAGGAACTGGTTGGAATAACGTGTTCCTTCCACGCGCTACGTCCAACCAGGGAAACTCCCCCCTGTCAGGTGTAAAGGAGCAACTTGGACACTCAGGCATGAAGGAAGCATGAGTTCAAGTCCGTTGCTCTCCCCTTGTCCCCCATATATGGGGACTAGGTTGGTCTCCCCTTGTCCCCCATATATGGGGACTAGGTTGGTGGAGGGTGTGTAGAGCCCAGGATCACATTATATGATTGAGACAGGGGTGAGAAATGGGTTACAAAATCGTGGGATAAAAAATATATTAACAATTAAGGATGAAGATTCTCAACAGAGAAGCAAAATCAGCAATATCTACAGCCTCGTGTCTCGTTTCAGTATTCAGGACTCCATTTACTGAAGATGACGGACAGAAACACCACGACCGTCGCCAGGTAGAAAATGAAGAACGCTCGGTTGATTCTGGTGGCCATTCTGCTCCAGTAACCTCCAGGCCTGCCTCCATCTTCCTCGCTCTTGAGGAACGAACGCAGGTTCTTCTCCAGATCTCTCAGCTGGTCCAGGATCACCTGGAATCCATGAGATTCCCCTTTGAGATCGCTGTCCTGAAACACACATGATAAGGCCATTCAGGACGGGAACCCCTTGTGGTGATCTACAAGCTGAAAATGCGTCATGCTGCGACACGTTTTGAGCTTGTAGATCAGCTATATTTGCTATTATTTGAATAATATCTTAATAATAATATCTGAATTATCTGAATTATTTCTTGTCATTTTTGCATTGCAATCCTGAAAAATTATTTAATTTCAAATGCATTTAGTTATAGAGTTATGTTAACTTTGCAAACTAAATCCAAATATATTGGACACAAAAAAAGACAATAACAGACTGAAGTAATTAAAGTGGGTCATGTTTGGAATTGTAACAGCTGAAATCAATAATGTATCAGTATTCACTGTATTCTGATATTAACCTGAGGGCCGCATTAAGTGAAGGTGGGGGCCGCATGTGGCCCCCGGGCCGCCAGTTGCCCACGTATGATAGCATTCGGAGATTGAGGGAGATACAGTAGTTACGCGCAACTACATACATGGTGTCATGAATATGGTGAGATCATCATGCTAACCTCTTGGGACACTCTCCTCCATCAGGGACACATTGTGCAGCTCATGCATGGTCTCTCCTCCATCAGGGACACATTGTGCAGCTCATGCAGGTCTCTCCTTCATCAGGGACACATTGTGCAGCTCATGCATGGTCTCTCCTCCATCAGGGACACATTGTGCAGCTCATGGTCTCTCCTTCATCAGGGACACATTGTGCAGCTCATGCCTGGTCTCTCCTTCATCAGGGACACATTGTGCAGCTCATGGTCTCTCCTTCATCAGGGACACATTCTGCAGCTCATGGTCTCTCCTTCATCAGGGACACATTGTGCAGCTCATGCATGGTCTCTCCTTCATCAGGGACACATTGTGCAGCTCATGGTCTCTCCTCCATCAGGGACACATTCTGCAGCTCATGCATGGTCTCTCCTTCATCAGGGACACATTGTGCAGCTCATGGTCTCTCCTTCATCAGGGACACATTGTGCAGCTCATGCATGGTCTCTCCTTCATCAGGGACACATTGTGCAGCTCATGGTCTCTCCTCCATCAGGGACACATTCTGCAGCTCATGCATGGCCTCTCCTCCATCAGGGACACATTGTGCAGCTCATGCCTGGTCTCTCCTCCATCAGGGACACATTGTGCAGCTCATGCCTGGTCTCTCCTTCATCAGGGACACATTGTGCAGCTCATGCCTGGTCTCTCCTTCATCAGGGACACATTGTGCAGCTCATGCCTGGTCTCTCCTTCATCAGGGACACATTGTGCAGCTCATGGTCTCTCCTTCATCAGGGACACATTCTGTAGCTCATGCATGGCCTCTCCTCCATCAGGGACACATTGTGCAGCTCATGCCTGGTCTCTCCTCCATCAGGGACACATTGTGCAGCTCATGCCTGGTCTCTCCTTCATCAGGGACACATTGTGCAGCTCATGCCTGGTCTCTCCTCCATCAGGGACACATTGTGCAGCTCATGCCTGGTCTCTCCTTCATCAGGGACACATTGTGCAGCTCATGGTCTCTCCTTCATCAGGGACACATTCTGCAGCTCATGCCTGGTCTCTCCTTCATCAGGGACACATTGTGCAGCTCATGCCTGGTCTCTCCTTCATCAGGGACACATTGTGCAGCTCATGCCTGGTCTCTCCTTCATCAGGGACACATTGTGCAGCTCATGGTCTCTCCTTCATCAGGGACACATTCTGCAGCTCATGCATGGCCTCTCCTTCATCAGGGACACATTCTGCAGCTCATGCATGGCCTCTCCTTCATCAGGGACACATTCTGCAGCTCATGCAGGTCTCTCCTCCATCAGGGACATTGTAAAAGCAGCTCATGGATGGTCTCTCCTTCATCAGGGACACATTCTGCAGCTCATGCAGGTCTCTCCTCCATCAGGGACACATTGTGCAGCTCATGCCTGGTCTCTCCTTCATCAGGGACACATTGTGCAGCTCATGGTCTCTCCTTCATCAGGGACACATTGTGCAGCTCATGGTCTCTCCTTCATCAGGGACACATTCTGCAGCTCATCATGGTCTCTCCTTCATCAGGGACACATTCTGCAGCTCATGCCTGGTCTCTCCTCCATCAGGGACACATTGTGCAGCTCATGCATGGTCTCTCCTTCATCAGGGACACATTCTGCAGCTCATCCATGGTCTCTCCTTCATCAGGGACACATTGTGCAGCTCATGGTCTCTCCTTCATCAGGGACACATTGTGCAGCTCATGGTCTCTCCTCCATCAGGGACACATTGTGCAGCTCATGGTCTCTCCTCCATCAGGGACACATTGTGCAGCTCATGGTCTCTCCTCCATCAGGGACACATTGTGCAGCTCATGCATGGTATCTCCTTCATCAGGGACACATTGTGCAGCTCATGCATGGTCTCTCCTCCATCAGGGACACATTGTGCAGCTCATCATGGTCTCTCCTCCATCAGGGACACATTCTGCAGCTCATGCATGGTCTCTCCTCCATCAGGGACACATTGTGCAGCTCATGCATGGTCTCTCCTTCATCAGGGACACATTGTGCAGCTCATCCATGGTCTCTCCTTCATCAGGGACACATTCTGCAGCTCATGCATGGTCTCTCCTTCATCAGGGACACATTCTGCAGCTCATGCCTGGTCTCTCCTTCATCAGGGACACATTCTGCAGCTCATGCATGGTCTCTCCTCCATCAGGGACACATTGTGCAGCTCATGCATGGTCTCTCCTCCATCAGGGACACATTGTGCAGCTCATGGTCTCTCCTTCATCAGGGACACATTGTGCAGCTCATGCATGGTCTCTCCTCCATCAGGGACACATTCTGCAGCTCATGCATGGTCTCTCCTCCATCAGGGACACATTGTGCAGCTCATGCATGGTCTCTCCTTCATCAGGGACACATTCTGCAGCTCATGCATGGTCTCTCCTTCATCAGGGACACATTGTGCAGCTCATGCATGGTCTCTCCTTCATCAGGGACACATTCTGCAGCTCATGCATGGTCTCTCCTCCATCAGGGACACATTCTGCAGCTCATGGTCTCTCCTCCATCAGGGACACATTCTGCAGCTCATGCATGGCCTCTCCTTCATCAGGGACACATTGTGCAGCTCATGGTCTCTCCTTCATCAGGGACACATTGTGCAGCTCATGGTCTCTCCTTCATCAGGGACACATTCTGCAGCTCATGCATGGCCTCTCCTTCATCAGGGACACATTGTGCAGCTCATGCATGGTCTCTCCTTCATCAGGGACACATTCTGCAGCTCATGGTCTCTCCTCCATCAGGGACACATTGTGCAGCTCATGGTCTCTCCTTCATCAGGGACACATTGTGCAGCTCATGCATGGTCTCTCCTTCATCAGGGACACATTGTGCAGCTCATGGTCTCTCCTTCATCAGGGACACATTGTGCAGCTCATGGTCTCTCCTTCATCAGGGACACATTGTGCAGCTCATGGCCTCTCCTTCATCAGGGACACATTGTGCAGCTCATGCATGGTCTCTCCTCCATCAGGGACACATTGTGCAGCTCATGCATGGCCTCTCCTTCATCAGGGACACATTGTGCAGCTCATGCATGGTCTCTCCTTCATCAGGGACACATTGTGCAGCTCATGGTCTCTCCTTCATCAGGGACACATTGTGCAGCTCATGGTCTCTCCTCCATCAGGGACACATTGTGCAGCTCATGGTCTCTCCTCCATCAGGGACACATTGTGCAGCTCATGCATGGTCTCTCCATCAGGGACACATTGTGCAGCTCATGGTCTCTCCTTCATCAGGGACACATTGTGCAGCTCATGGTCTCTCCTTCATCAGGGACACATTGTGCAGCTCATGCATGGTCTCTCCTCCATCAGGGACACATTGTGCAGCTCATGGTCTCTCCTCCATCAGGGACACATTCTGCAGCTCATGCATGGTCTCTCCTCCATCAGGGACACATTGTGCAGCTCATGCATGGTCTCTCCTTCATCAGGGACACATTGTGCAGCTCATCCATGGTCTCTCCTTCATCAGGGACACATTCTGCAGCTCATGCATGGTCTCTCCTTCATCAGGGACACATTCTGCAGCTCATGCCTGGTCTCTCCTTCATCAGGGACACATTCTGCAGCTCATGCATGGTCTCTCCTCCATCAGGGACACATTCTGCAGCTCATCCATGGTCTCTCCTCCATCAGGGACACATTAATAATAATAATAATAATAATAAAACTTTATTTGTATAGCACCTTTCATGACATCAAATGCAGCTCAAAGTGCTTTACAGAACAATGGAGAATAAAATAAAAGCAAAGCATAAAAGAAAAGCAAGGCAACGACATTAAAAAACAAGCAGTAATGCAATACAGTGAGGACATGAATAACACAAAATATAAGATCACTTAAAGGCAATGTTGTAGAAGTGGGTCTTGAGCTGAGCTTTAAAAATGTCTACAGAGGCTGCCTGACGAAGGTACAGAGGGAGCTTGTTCCATGCCGATGGCCCGTAGAAGCAAAAAGCTGCTTCCCCGTATTTTTTAGTTGCCATTTTTTTAGGCAAAGCGAGCAGGCCAGCAGTGGAAGACCTTAGCGAGCGGTTTGGGACATATTTAGGCAAGCAGTCATGTAGGTAGGAAGGTGCGAGACCATTGAGGGCTTTATAGACAAGTAAAATAATTTTAAAATCAATCCTAAAAACAACCGGAAGCCAGTGCAGTGATGCCAAAACTGGAGTAATATGTTCTCTCATCTTAGTTCTAGTTAAAACTCTGGCTGCTGCATTTTGGACAAGTTGTAATCTGTCAGTTGTTTTCTTAGGCAGTCCTGAAAAAAGTGCATTGCAGTAATCAAGCCGAGAGAAAACAAAGGCGTGGATTAGCGTTTTTGCATCGTCCAAGGACACATAGGCTCTGATTCGTGCAATATTTCTAAGGTGAAAAAAGGCAATCTTGGTAACATGATTAATGTGTGAATTAAAATTCAATTCGGAATCAATAATAACCCCCAGGTTCTTTACTGTACTGTTACTGTCTACAGTCAGGTTGCCAAGTCTGCTTAATATTGATTCTTTCTGCTCACTAGAGCCGATTATGAGAACTTCTGTCTTGTCCTCATTTAGCTTGAGAAAGTTCTCACTCATCCAGCATTTGATGCTAGACAGACAGGTAAGCAGCGGGTCTAAAGCACAGGGATCATCTGGAGCCACAGATAGATATAATTGGGTATCATCAGCATAGAAATGAAAATTGACTCCGTGATTGGCAATGAGTTCGCCCAGTGGCAGTATGTACAAGGAGAAAAGCAGAGGGCCAAGAATCGAGCCCTGTGGAATACCAGAACTGATGTCGTGTTTGTCTGAGTCAAACTCGGCTAGATTGACAAAGTAACTTCTGTTTGATAGGTAGGAGGAAAACCAGGACAGGGCCGTACCAGACAGGCCTATCCAGTGCTCCAGACGCTGTATTAAAATTGAGTGATCAATCGTGTCAAATGCAGCCGTTAAATCTAGAAGTAAGAGAACGGATACATGTTTCTTGTCAGCAGACACCCTCAGATCATTCATTACTTTTACAAGTGCTGTTTCTGTGCTGTGGCCTTTCCTAAAGCCAGATTGGAATTTGTTGTGTACATTATTGTTCTGTAGAAACACATCCAATTGATGAAAGATACATTTTTCTAAAACCTTGCCCAGAAAGGGTAGATTTGAAATGGGTCGATAGTTACCCAAAACAGAGGGATCAAGATTGTGTTTCTTGAGAAGGGGCTTAACTACAGCAGTCTTCAGTGAGTCTGGGAAGACGCCTGATTGTAGAGAGCTGTTTACAATTTTTAGGATATCTCCAATCACACTGTCTAAGACTTCTTTGAGAAAGTTGGTGGGAATTGTATCTAATGAACAGGAGGATGATGTCATCTGTGATATAGTTTTGCGGAGTTCGTCTTCCTCAATTTCGCAGAACGATGATAGGCTCCCCCTGGAGAGATCTACCCTGGGACCATTTGCTGCTGTTTGACGGTTTGCGCTAGCAGCAGCACCATTCATAATATCGGCTCTAATGTTTGAAATTTTGTTGTCAAAAAAGCATGCAAACTCATTACACTTAGCTTTAGAGGCCGGGAATGACTGCTTGTAGGACTGGGGGGGGTTTAAAAGTCGATCAATGGTAGAGAATAGGACTCTAGCATTTTTCTTGTTCTCGTTAATAATGCCAGAGAAATATGCCTGCCTTGCTAAACGCAAGGCTTTGTTATAGGCGACTGTTGACTTTTTAAGAATCTCTAGGTGGATGGTGAGTTTGTTTTTTCTCCAAGCTCGCTCAGCTCTTCGACATTCTTGCTTCAGTGAGCGTGAAAGCTCATTTATCCAGGGTGTTACTCTGGTATTATGTTTCTTTTTTGTTTTCAAGGGAGCCACTATATCAAGAGCTGACTCTAGTTTAAGATTAAAAATTTGAACCATATCATTCACTGGGGGGGTATCGGGCAATGGGGGACCCAGGTGACGAGAGAACTCGTTGGCAGCAGAAGAGCTAAAAAAACGCTTTTTTATGGTAAATTCAGTGATGTTTTTCTCTAGATCAGAGACAGTCATATTAAAACACAGCAGAAAGTGGTCTGACAGCTCGGGCCTTTCAATAGTCCTTTCCACAGTGATGTTCAGCCCTCTAGAAATCACCAGGTCCAGAGTGTGCCCATGTTTATGTGTAGGCCCAACAACATGTTGGATAAAATCAAAGGAGTGCAATAACTCTAGGAAACCCATAGCCATAGCATCTGTAGCATCATCCAGGTGAAGATTAAGATCACCTGAGATAAGAGTTCTGTCATAGTTAGTGGAGCAGATAGATAGAAGTTCTGATATTTCTGTTAGAAATATTGCTGCAGCTCATGGTCTCTCCTCCATCAGGGACACATTGTGCAGCTCATGCATGGTCTCTCCTCCATCAGGGACACATTCTGCAGCTCATGCATGGTCTCTCCTCCATCAGGGACACATTGTGCAGCTCATGCATGGTCTCTCCTTCATCAGGGACACATTGTGCAGCTCATGCATGGTCTCTCCTTCATCAGGGACACATTCTGCAGCTCATGATGGTCTCTCCTTCATCAGGGACACATTCTGCAGCTCATGCATGGTCTCTCCTTCACCAGGGACACATTCTGCAGCTCATGCATGGTCTCTCCTCCATCAGGACACATTGTGCAGCTCATGCATGGTCTCTCCTTCATCAGGGACACATTGTGCAGCTCATGCATGGTCTCTCCTTCATCAGGGACACATTCTGCAGCTCATGCATGGTCTCTCCTTCACCAGGGACACATGCTGCAGCTCATGCATGGTCTCTCCTCCATCAGGGACACATTCTGCAGCTCATGCATGGTCTCTCCTTCATCAGGACACATTGTGCAGCTCATCATGGTCTCTCCTTCATCAGGGACACATTCTGCAGCTCATGCATGGTCTCTCCTTCACCAGGGACACATTCTGCAGCTCATCATGGTCTCTCCTTCATCAGGGACACATTCTGCAGCTCATGCATGGTCTCTCCTCCATCAGGGACACATTCTGCAGCTCATGGTCTCTCCTCCATCAGGGACACATTCTGCAGCTCATGGTCTCTCCTTCATCAGGGACACATTGTGCAGCTCATGGTCTCTCCTTCATCAGGGACACATTCTGCAGCTCATGCATGGTCTCTCCTTCATCAGGGACACATTGTGTAGCTCATGGTCTCTCCTCCATCAGGGACACATTCTGCAGCTCATGCATGGTCTCTCCTCCATCAGGGACACATTGTGCAGCTCATGCATGGTCTCTCCTTCATCAGGGACACATTGTGCAGCTCATGGTCTCTCCTTCATCAGGGACACATTCTGCAGCTCATGGTCTCTCCTTCATCAGGGACACATTGTGTAGCTCATGCATGGCCTCTCCTTCATCAGGGACACATTGTGCAGCTCATGCATGGTCTCTCCTTCATCAGGGACACATTGTGCAGCTCATGGTCTCTCCTTCATCAGGGACACATTGTGCAGCTCATGGTCTCTCCTTCATCAGGGACACATTGTGCAGCTCATGGTCTCTCCTTCATCAGGGACACATTGTGCAGCTCATGCATGGCCTCTCCTTCATCAGGGACACATTGTGCAGCTCATGCATGGCCTCTCCTTCATCAGGGACACATTGTGCAGCTCATGCATGGTCTCTCCTTCATCAGGGACACATTGTGCAGCTCATGCATGGTCTCTCCTCCATCAGGGACACATTGTGCAGCTCATGGTCTCTCCTTCATCAGGGACACATTCTGCAGCTCATGCATGGTCTCTCCTTCATCAGGGACACATTGTGCAGCTCATGCATGGCCTCTCCTTCATCAGGGACACATTCTGCAGCTCATGCATGGTCTCTCCTTCATCAGGGACACATTGTGCAGCTCATGCATGGTCTCTCCTCCATCAGGACACATTGTGCAGCTCATGCATGGTCTCTCCTTCATCAGGGACACATTGTGCAGCTCATGCAGGTCTCTCCTTCATCAGGGACACATTCTGCAGCTCATGCATGGTCTCTCCTTCATCAGGGACACATTGTGCAGCTCATGCATGGCCTCTCCTTCATCAGGGACACATTCTGCAGCTCATGCATGGTCTCTCCTTCATCAGGGACACATTGTGCAGCTCATGCATGGTCTCTCCTTCATCAGGGACACATTCTGCAGCTCATCATAGTCTCTCCTTCATCAGGGACACATTCTGCAGCTCATGCATGGTCTCTCCTTCATCAGGGACACATTGTGCAGCTCATGCATGGCCTCTCCTTCATCAGGGACACATTCTGCAGCTCATGCATGGTCTCTCCTTCATCAGGGACACATTGTGCAGCTCATGCATGGCCTCTCCTTCATCAGGGACACATTCTGCAGCTCATGCATGGTCTCTCCTTCATCAGGGACACATTCTGCAGCTCATGCATGGTCTCTCCTTCATCAGGGACACATTGTGCAGCTCATGCATGGTCTCTCCTTCATCAGGGACACATTGTGCAGCTCATGCATGGTCTCTCCTTCATCAGGGACACATTCTGCAGCTCATCATGGTCTCTCCTCCATCAGGGACACATTGTGCAGCTCATGCATGGTCTCTCCTCCATCAGGGACACATTCTGCAGCTCATGCATGGTCTCTCCTTCATCAGGGACATTGTAAAAGCACAGACCCTTGCTTCTCTTCTCTAGAACGACACATACAGTACAGAGGACTGACGATTCATTCACATTCTGACCTGAGATCAGATTCATACGAGGTTTCCACTGGACACACACTGGTCTGATTATAACCCATTCTGACCTGAGATCAGATTCTAAAAAATGTCAGTCGTTCTTCGATTTTTCAAAAAATAGCAGACCTACAAGCTCGTATCGCGCCACTCGGTGGCGCGCTACGAGCTTGTAGATCTGCTATTTTTCAATAGCTAAAGCATGACATGATGCTAACACCAAAATGGGTTCCCGTTAACCCATTAACCCATCATACGACTCTAGGTTCCCAACTTGCGTTGTTGCCCAAATAGGGCCGGTAAAAAGTGACTGCACACAAATGTTGTGGGGGGGGGGGGGGGGGGGGTTCCAGACCCACAGGACCACAGCCCGGGGGTTCCGGCCCGGTTCCGGCGAGCCGCCCCATCCGAAACGGTTGAGAAATGACAGAGCTATACCGTGTGGGGTTTCCTCTACTGTACCCTCTACTGTGCTGCAACGGTACTGTACTGTACTGTACAGTACAGTACAGTACAGTACAGTACAGTACAGTACAGTACAGTACAGTACAGTACAGTACAGTACTGTACAGTACTGTACAGTACAGTACAGTACAGTACAGTACAGTACAGTACAGTACAGTACAGTACAGTACAGTACAGTACAGTACAGTACAGTACAGTACAGTACTGTACTGTACTGTACTGTACTGGCACACCCGAAATCATCTTATATACAGTTAATATGTGCGTGTGTGTTCGTGTGTTAGGTTGCACACAGGTGGTGAAAAACAACCATGCTATTTTCATGTTCATACCCACCCACCCACCCATGTATATAATCTAGGGCTGTCAATCGATTAAAATATTGAATCTGATTAATCGCATGATTGTCCATAGTTAACTGTGATTAATCGCGAATTAATCGCATATTTTTTATCCGTTCTAAATATACCTTAAATCAGTGGTTTTCAAGATTTTTCATATCAAGGCCCATTATTTATTCTGCATTTGAGCCACGGAACCACCATTTGATGACATTTAGCCTTCCAGACCCAAACTAAAGAACTGTATTGATGTTGGCCAATGGTACCATTACGAGAGATAACAGGCCATGTTGATCAAAATAACATGTTTTCTAATTGTGTAGACTTATATTAACTTAAGTAATGCAGCTGTTTAACAATTATTCAACTCTTCAGTGTAAAATTGCCATGCATCTCTCAACCATTCTGTCAAACTTCACAGTGCGTTAATCGTGCGTTAAAAAAAATAGTGCCGTTAAAAGGATTGTGAGTTAACTAGTTAATAGTGCGTTAACTTTGACAGCCCTATTATAATCATTATAATGACACGATTTAGATGCATGTATAAAGTTCTATGTGGATTCAGAAACGCCGCAGTCACGGGTATACGTATAGGTTTGTTATATAACGTCTCACCTTTGGTCTCGTCCTCCTTCTCGTTGTGGTCTTTGTCCGTCTCCGTCTTCTGGGAGTCTTTGTCCAGCAGAAACGTCACCACGATCGTCTCCAAGAGACTCAGCAGCATCAGAGAAAAGGTTCCCATGCAGTACATCGCTGTGAGCCAGACACAGGTTGACAAAAAGGTGAGTCGCTGTCTTAGGGCACAAACCATTTTGACCCGAGATCAGATTCTAAAAATGTCTTCTACATCCTGACAGTTTTCTGAAAAAGCCATGTTTCTATGTCAGTCGTTCTTTCGACTTTTCAAAAATAGCAGACCTACAAGCTCGTAGCTTTATTCTTCAAACACAGTTCTTATAGGCGATCTAAAATCCCCCCCTATGGGGATTACAATGCAAATAAAAAGTATATGAACCCGTGGATTTTCGCCCTCTACCGATATTGACGTCTGCTCTGTTGGACAATTAAGTGACTCCAATTGGTTTAACTTTTTCTGTGACACTCCTAGCAGCATTGTTATCGTCTGGCTTTCCTGATAATCACCTTTCCAATATTGTTAATAATAGCCCTACAATGTCTGATCTTACATTCGTTTATTCCAAATAATACAGCCATAGATCGGTGCGACAGCACAGTTGCACCCAGTAATTAATGAAGTCATAATCTCTCACTATATGACTTCTAAAATACATTAAATAAAAACGTGTCGCATGAGCGTTACCAGTGACGTAGACTCTGTGGGGGCCGGGGGGCCAGGGGCCCCCGTGAGGATTTTCGGGGAATTGCACCCAAACGCACTGAAGACACTGTCCAACACCGCCCTCCGCTGGCTAAGGAGGATTATGAAAACAATTAGTTCCTGGGCGTTGTACCTATGATGGGCATCCTGTTGGAGGTGGCGGGCAGGATGTCGTTGAGAATGAGCTGTAAGACGGTGACGGCCAGCAGCACGGTGATCTTGAAGCTCAGCTTCTCTCCGCCGCCGTCCGGGATCAGGAAAGACGACATGTCTAGACACAGGAAGAACAGGACGGGCAACAGGAAGTTGACAATGTAGAGGACGGCCTTCCACTTCACGGTGACCTATAGGAGGAGACGTTAGGAAGTTAGGAGGTCAGACTAGAGACGGTTCAGAAATGCAACGGCATTAACCCATTCTAGACGGGAAGCATTATGTTATACTTTAGCTATTGAAAAATAGCAGATCTACAAGCTTGTAGGTCTGCTATTTTTGAAAGATCTTTGCTTCTAGGGAGGTTCCTGGAACAACATATTTTCAGATGGGGGTTCGGCGACCAATTACATATTATTAAATTAAAAAAAAAGTATGAATAATTCCCCACGGTGTAGACGATCTGCTGGTTCTGGTAGGGGGTCTCGGCGACCTTGACGAAGGTGAAGTTGTCAAAGTCCCACTCGTACTCGCCCCACATCACGCTCATGGACCTGAACCGGGTCTTGTTGGTGTCGTAGGTGGTTCTGAGCTCCAGTTCCCTGGCTGGTTCAAAGAAACAGGAAGAGACACAAGAGGTGATCCATCATTTGGCCCCCCACCTATACTGCACGCACGCACACACGCATGCATGCACACACACACGCGCACGCACTCACACTCGCACTCGCACTCACACTCACACACAAGTTAACCTCGCCTCACCAGGCTTTCCACCGCCTCGGAGGACAGCCTGGTCTCTGTTTCAAAAGTCTGTATGATCCTGTCGGCAGCGGATGATATCATTACGTCATGTTGTAGTCATTGTTTTGTAGTCATCAGGATGATATCGTTACGTCATGTTGTAGTATTGTTTTGTAGTCATCAGGATGACATCGTTACGTCATGTTGTAGTATTGTTTTGTAGTCATCAGGATGATATCGTTACGTCATGTTCTAGTATTGTTTTGTAGTCATCAGGATGATAGCGTTACATCATGTTGTAGTATTGTTTTGTAGTCATCAGGATGATATCATTACGTCATGTTGTAGTATTGTTTTGTAGTCATCAGGATGATATCATTACTTCATGTTGTAGTATTGTTTTGTAGTCATCAGGATGATATCATTACGTCATGTTGTAGTATTGTTTTGTAGTCATCGGGATGATATCGTTACGTCATGTTGTAGTATTGTTTTGTAGTCATCAGGATGATATCATTACTTCATGTTGTAGTATTGTTTTGTAGTCATCAGGATGATATCGTTACGTCATGTTGTAGTATTGTTTTGTAGTCATCAGGATGATATCATTACGTCATGTTGTAGTATTGTTTTGTAGTCGACAGGCAGGAACAACAGGCGGCGGCAACTTCCTTTTCCCTCTCAATAAAAGCTCTCGTAGCCTGTAACTTTTATTGAGAAAAATCGGTTTGAGGGAAAAGGAAGTTGCCGCCTGTTGTTCCTGCCTGTCGACTACAAAACAATACTACAACATGACGTAACGATATCATCCGCTCCCGAAAGGATCATATACCCTAAATGAAATGGTGCCCAGACTACACACAAGTAGTCGTCTCCCTCACCTCTGTATATCCCAGAGGAGAAGGTCAGGTTGCAGGACTGCGTGTCGAAGGGGAACTTGTAGACGTTCATCCTGCAGGTGCTGACGACCATCTCCTCGTTCCTGACCAGGACTTGTCCAGTAGATTTGACGTGAACGTAGGGGCTCCGTGCATTCTCGTCCTCCAACCTGGAGCGGACACACACCAGTGGCGTGCACAGACATTTAGAGGGGCAGGGACAGTGGCGTGCACAGACATTTAGAGGGGCAGGGACAGTGGCGTGCACAGACATTTAGGACAGTGGCGTGCACAGACATTTAGAGGGGCAGGACAGTGGCGTGCACAGACATTTAGAGGGGCAGGACAGTGGCGTGCACAGACATTTAGAGGGCCAGGACAGTGGCGTGCACAGACATTTAGAGGGGCAGGACAGTGGCGTGCACAGACATTTAGAGGGGCAGGACAGTGGCGTGCACAGACATTTAGAGGGGCAGGACAGTGGCGTGCACAGACATTTAGAGGGGCAGGACAGTGGCGTGCACAGACATTTAGAGGGGCAGGACAGTGGCGTGCACAGACATTTAGAGGGGCAGGACAGTGGCGTGCACAGACGTTTAGAGGGGCAGGGACAGTGGCATGCACAGACATTTAGAGGGGCAGGACAGTGGCGTGCACAGACATTTAGAGGGGCAGGACAGAGTGGCGTGCACAGACATTTAGAGGGGCAGGGACAGTGGCGTGCACAGACATTTAGAGGGGCAGGACAGTGGCATGCACAGACATTTAGAGGGGCAGGACAGTGGCATGCACAGACATTTAGAGGGGCAGGACAGTGGCGTGCACAGACATTTAGAGGGGCAGGACAGTGGCGTGCACAGACATTTAGAGGGGCAGGACAGTGGCGTGCACAGACATTTAGAGGGGCAGGACAGTGGCGTGCACAGACATTTAGAGGGGCAGGGACAGTGGCGTGCACAGACATTTAGAGGGGCAGGACAGTGGCATGCACAGACATTTAGAGGGGCAGGACAGGGGCGTGCACAGACATTTAGAGGGGCAGGACAGTGGCATGCACAGACATTTAGAGGGGCAGGACAGTGGCGTGCACAGACATTTAGAGGGGCAGGACAGTGGCGTGCACAGACATTTAGAGGGCCAGGACAGTGGCGTGCACAGACGTTTAGAGGGGCAGGGACAGTGGCGTGCACAGACATTTAGAGGGGGCAGGACAGTGGCGTGCACAGACATTTAGAGGGGCAGGACAGTGGCATGCACAGACATTTAGAGGGGCAGGACAGTGGCGTGCACAGACATTTAGAGGGGCAGGACAGTGGCGTGCACAGACATTTAGAGGGGCAGGACAGTGGCGTGCACAGACATTTAGAGGGGGCAGGACAGTGGCGTGCAGACATTTAGAGGGGCAGGACAGTGGCGTGCACAGACATTTAGAGGGGCAGGACAAGGGCGTGCACAGACATTTAGAGGGGCAGGACAGTGGCGTGCACAGACATTTAGAGGGGCAGGACAGTGGCGTGCACAGACATTTAGAGGGGCAGGACAGTGGCGTGCACAGACATTTAGAGGGGCAGGACAGTGGCGTGCACAGACATTTAGAGAGGCAGGACAGTGGCGTGCACAGACATTTAGAGGGGCAGGACAGAGTGGCGTGCACAGACATTTAGAGGGGGCAGGACAGTGGCGTGCAGACATTTAGAGGGGCAGGACAGTGGCGTGCACAGACATTTAGAGGGGCAGGACAAGGGCGTGCACAGACATTTAGAGGGGTAGGACAAGGGCGTGCACAGACATTTAGAGGGGCAGGACAGTGGCGTGCACAGACATTTAGAGGGGCAGGACAGTGGCGTGCACAGACATTTAGAGGGGCAGGGACAGTGGCGTGCACAGACATTTAGAGGGGCAGGACAGTGGCGTGCACAGACATTTAGAGAGGCAGGACAGGGGCGTGCACAGACATTTAGAGGGGCAGGGACAGTGGCGTGCACATACATTTAGAGGGGCAGGACAGTGGCGTGCACAGACGTTTAGAGGGGCAGGTGCTCAGTGGCGTGCACAGACATTTAGAGGGGCAGGGACAGTGGCGTGCACAGACATTTAGAGGGGCAGGACAGTGGCGTGCACAGACATTTAGAGGGGCAGGACAGGGGCGTGCACAGACATTTAGAGGGGCAGGACAGTGGCGTGCACAGACATTTAGAGGGGGCAGGACAGTGGCGTGCACAGACATTTAGAGGGGGCAGGACAGTGGCGTGCACAGACATTTAGAGGGGCAGGACAGTGGCGTGCACAGACATTTAGAGGGGGCAGGACAGTGGCGTGCACAGACATTTAGAGGGGCAGGGACAGTGGCGTGCACAGACATTTAGAGGGGCAGGACAGTGGCATGCACAGACATTTAGAGAGGCAGGACAGGGGCGTGCACAGACATTTAGAGGGGCAGGACAGTGGCGTGCACAGACATTTAGAGGGGCAGGACAGTGGCGTGCACAGACATTTAGAGGGGCAGGACAGTGGCGTGCACAGACATTTAGAGGGGCAGGACAGTGGCGTGCACAGACATTTAGAGGGGCAGGACAGTGGCGTGCACAGACCTTTAGAGGGGCAGGACAGTGGCGTGCACAGACCTTTAGAGGGGCAGGACAGTGGCGTGCACAGACATTTAGAGGGGCAGGACAGTGGCGTGCACAGACATTTAGAGGGGGCAGGACAGTGGCGTGCAGACATTTAGAGGGGCAGGACAGTGGCGTGCACAGACATTTAGAGGGGCAGGACAAGGGCGTGCACAGACATTTAAAGGGGCAGGACAGTGGCGTGCACAGACATTTAGAGGGGCAGGACAAGGGCGTGCACAGACATTTAAAGGGGCAGGACAGTGGCGTGCACAGACATTTAGAGAGGCAGGACAGGGGCGTGCACAGACATTTAGAGGGGCAGGACAGTGGCGTGCACAGACATTTAGAGGGGCAGGACAGTGGCATGCACAGACATTTAGAGGGGCAGGACAGTGGCGTGCACAGACATTTAGAGGGGCAGGGACAGGGGCGTGCACAGACATTTAGAGAGGCAGGACAGGGGCGTGCACAGACGTTTAGAGGGGCAGGACAGAGTGGCGTGCACAGACATTTAGAGGGGCAGGACAGTGGCGTGCACAGACATTTAGAGGGGCAGGACAGTGGCGTGCACAGACATTTAGAGGGGCAGGACAGAGTGGCGTGCACAGACATTTAGAGGGGCAGGACAAGGGCGTGCACAGACATTTAGAGGGGCAGGACAGTGGCGTGCACAGACATTTAGAGGGGCAGGACAGTGGCGTGCACAGACATTTAGAGGGGCAGGACAGTGGCGTGCACAGACGTTTAGAGGGGCAGGTGCTCAGTGGCGTGCACAGACATTTAGAGGGGCAGGGACAGTGGCGTGCACAGACATTTAGAGGGGCAGGACAGTGGCGTGCACAGACATTTAGAGGGGCAGGACAGTGGCGTGCACAGACATTTAGAGGGGCAGGTGCTCTCAGAAGCGTACACCTGCCATACTAACTGATGTTAAAACACAGGAGCGTACACCTGCCCCTTTTGTTCCATTTCTATAATAAGCCAATGATGCTGCTGCTCTGACAAAACTCTGTCTAATCACTAATCAGCACAACTTATGTTTTTTTTTCTCTAATGTGATTAATCCGTTCTCAAATGAATGGCTAGGTGTTCCGTCATGCTCATTTCAGCACGGCTGGAGAGCCTGTTTAAAGGACAACTTTAGTTTTTTTCAACCAAGGTTCATGTTGTAGGTTGTTATTAGAGAAAGTAAAAGATGAGTGTTTTTTTTTTTTTTTCATTTGCTGCTTTCTTTCGTTTTAGGGATTTTAGCTGTTTTTGACAGGGGGCATTCGAGCATGGGGCTAAATATGTATTTTTTTACAACATTTTATAGCGATTTATTTTTTAATTATTTACTATAGTCCTAATAGACCCCAGGACATTTCATCTGGCCACAAAAGATCACAGGATCGCCCCCCTGTCAAAAACAGCTATCCCTAGAATGAAAGAAAGCAGCAAATAAAATAAAAAATAACACTCATATTTTACTTTCTCTAATAACAACCTAAAACATGTCCTTTAAACCAATTGCTCAGAAGAACTACCTGTAGCAATATAAATATTTCATTCCACTCTCGTCCTTTTTTGGGCGACTCCTCTGCGTACCACCAGAGGGGGCTCAAGTACCACCAGTGGTACTAGTAGCAGTGTTTGGGAACCTCTGCTTTAGATTATAGCTTTAATACACAAATGCAAAGATGGTTCATTTAAAAAAAGCTTATACATCATATAGCCTGCTAAATACTCAATTTGGGGACTTGTTTTAGCATGCATAAAAACACAAATAACTCAACACATGAATGCATAACTGTTGGTGCATGCATATTTATGTTATTCAAAAATATATCTTACCTGTGAAGATGAGCAGGAGCACGGAATGAACAAACATCCTAACGTGTGTGAGCACGTGCACGCGTGTGTGTGTGTGTGCGTGTGTGTGTGTGTGCGTGTGTGTGTGTGTGTGTGTGTGTGTGTGTGTGTGTGTGTGTGTGTGTGTGCGCACACGTGCCGAAGCTACACCTAAATGTGTTTGTGTGTTTCTAAATCACCAGCCTCCGACCACAGCTCTGATCCACAATGGAGGAGGGGCAGGAAGGAAGGCCAGGATGCATTATGGGTCATTTGAATCCCGGTCAGTGTATATAGAGCAGCAAACACGATAATAACACATGAAGGACACTCCTTTAATCAGACAAGTGTGTGTCCAGTGGAAACCTCGTATGAATCTGATCTCAGGTCAGAATGGGTTTAACAGTTTCCGTGCTTTGAATGGATTACTCCAGGTTAATGTCGCTGCCATATCGGACATACGCGAGTTTTGTTTTATGTGTTTAATCCGCCGTAATGTAAACAAAAAAAAGAAAATTCTTCTTCGCCGCGGAGAAAGAGAGTAGGCGCATCTGTTGTGATAAAAAAAAACGGAAATCGTCACATGCTGTGGGCTGCTAGGGCTTCTGGGGAATTGAGGCCAATGCAAATTAATGGGGTACAACGCCTCATGGAGACGAGTCTTGTGTGCGTCTTCCGGGTGCACCAAGATGGTGGATGGTACGATTGGATCACAACAAACCAAGGGACCTTTTTTCGCTGGATTTTCGCGGATTAAAAGCCCAAATAATTCAGCGTATGCTCTAAAGGTAATACAACAATCTCGGCAGTGAAGGGGGGTCAAACTGTTAATGGAAGTGCAAGATGTTCACCAGGATTGGGATCTACACTGGACTCTTTAACTCCCTCCATGCAGGGATCCCACAATAGACCAATGAAAGAAAAGCAATAATGTTTAGTCGATCTCAGATGTCATGATCAGATATAGACCTGATAGGCCGATTCTAAAAAAAAACATGTCTACAGTTTTATGAAAACCCTATAATGTGTTTCTATGTCAGTCAGTGGTGCTCAAGCATTATATGTTTCTATGTCAGTCAGCGGTGCTCAAGCATTTTCACGTCAAGGACACCCAGAATCATCTGTATTGGGCTGTCACGGACCCCCATCTGAAAATATGTTGTTCCAGGGACCTCCCCAGAAGCACAGATGCGAGTTAAAAACGTTCGCTGTGAAAGGATATATATATATATATATATATATATATATATATATATATATATATATATATATATATATATATATATAATATATATATATATATATATAATATATATATAATATATATATATATATATATTATATATATATAATATATATATATATATTCAAAGATTTGCGACACATTTTTCAAAAATAGCAGACCTACAAGCTTGCTATGAGCTTGTAGGTCTGCTATTTTTCAATAGCTAAAATATAAACACAATGCCTAAAACACCAACAGGGTATCCCGCCCAGAATTGGTTAAAGCTCCTCACATTACAGGACAGCCTGGGGCTCGACAAACAAACAAAACAAAACAAACAAATAAATACATACAATCATAAACAAATCTCCCAGTTTATTAGTTTTAGCGTGCGTTTCCTCAGCTTATCGTACAGGGAGAGCGTTTGATGATCATCATTAAACCAAAATAAACGACTGGCACATCCTACACAGCACTACAGTGGAGGTAGAGCCCCCAAACAGACTCAGGTCCCGCCACCCTTACAACAAGGCGGCGCAAGACATGTTGCGTTCCATCCCGGAGGACTCGTCCACCAGCGCATGGCTGGCGGCATCTTGGAAGCAGGAGTGGGAGTCTGCAGGGCCCTCCCGTATGCACCACTACATCTTTGACCCGGGTGATGGCGTTGAAGGAGAGGACCTGTCGCGCCGGCAGTGGACCCTACTGAACCGCCTGCGCACTGGAGTCGGCTGCTTCAAATCAGCAATGAAGAGGTGGGGCTTGGCGGACAGTGCAGCATGCGAATGCGGCGAGCCCGAGCAATCTGCCGAGCACATCGTTAACACCTGCCCCCCTGTACAGACCTCCACCTGCCCCCTGTACAGACCTCCACCTGCCCCCTGTACAGACCTACACCTGCCCCCTGTACAGACCTCCACCTGCCCCCTGTACAGACCTCCACCTGCCCCCTGTACAGACCTACACCTGCCCCCCTGTACAGACCTACACCTGCCCCCCTGTACAGACCTCCACCTGCCCCCCTGTACAGACCTACACCTGCCCCCTGTACAGACCTACACCTGCCCCCTGTACAGACCTACACCTGCCCCCTGTACAGACCTACACCTGCCCCCTGTACAGACCTACACCTGCCCCCTGTACAGACCTACACCTGCCCCCTGTACAGACCTACACCTGCCCCCTGTACAGACCTACACCTGCCCCCTGTACAGACCTACACCTGCCCCCTGTACAGACCTCCACCTGCCCCCTGTACAGACCTCCACCTGCCCCCTGTACAGACCTACACCTGCCCCCTGTACAGACCTACACCTGCCCCCTGTACAGACCTACACCTGCCCCCTGTACAGACCTACACCTGCCCCCTGTACAGACCTACACCTGCCCCCTGTACAGACCTACACCTGCCCCCTGTACAGACCTCCACCTGCCCCCTGTACAGACCTACACCTGCCCCCTGTACAGACCTACACCTGCCCCCTGTACAGACCTCCTTCGGAGGCCGGCCTCTTCCACGTGGGACCAGAGACAAGGGCGTGGCTACTCGATACTGAGTTGGACATTTGAGGATGATACACGAAAGAAGAAGATCATTAAACTATAGAGGTGATGCCAGTATGTGGTAGTATTACTACTGTATAATATTAATGTCATTCTCCTCTAGACTCAGATAACATTCCTACAGGGAATTCCTACAGCGAGGGAGGCAGGCTACTGTATACTGGCAGACAGAATGTCTTCCTGTTTGCCCGCGCAGGAATGTCCCTGGTGGCCATGTTTGGTGATCTTTAAAACATCCTGTTGTGTGCGCGCGTGTATATATGCACGGACGCACACATGCACGTACGTACGCACGTACGTACGTACGCACACACATGCAAACGCGCAAACACACGCAGTGTCACTCACACACACACACACACACACACACAAGGTTGACATTTGGATCATTCCCCCGGTAACACTATGAACTGTGGGTACTTCCCTTCGCCCAAAGAAAGTCAGCATCGATGCTGAGTCATGGCCAGGGGGGCAGTCAGACAGATATTGTGAAGCCACTAAGGAAATCGTAGTTCATATAATGGCCTGTTGTGGCGCTGTCATTGGACCCAGAAAAAACCCATAGCTCCATAGAAGTCCATGTATTTGGGCCCAACTTCACCTAGACTGTATTACCTTAATAAACATGGTCATGAATACTTTCTGCTTCCAGTCACTAGTTTAAAGTCTCATTTCTAATGTCATAATATTCTTTTTGGAAAGTTATGGTCCCATTAATTAAAAAAATGACCATAAAGTCGCGCATGTTCTGAGGGGCGTGGCTACCGTTACAGTCTATGATCGGGAGTCCCCACCCACTCGAGTCAAAATAAAAACCAACGGAGAAGAAGGGGGGAAGTCCCGCCTCGTTGTCTGGGCCAGCCAATGGCCAGCTGGGCCAAAACGGAGCCAGCCAATGGCCAGCTGGGCCAAAACGGAGCCAGCCAATGGCCAGCTGGGCCCAAACGGATCTAGAAAGATGGCGACTTACAGTGCAGGAATAACAGGATTCATTTTACGTCCATGTTAGACCCGGGGAACGCTTTGTCCATATTTCTTACAGTCTATGCTCATGGCCCTGGCAGACTTACCCATTTCTAATGGGACAGAACGCCCCTGGAGACCTCGCAGACTTCACGTAGAACGCAGGCCCAGGTCAGTGATTAGAATTGGGCCACTGTGAAACACATGTGTGTGTGGAAGTGGAACACACTGGGGACCTCTAGTGGACCCTGGGAGAAGCACAGGCACTGGGTAAAGGGAATGGGAGAGGATAGACAATCACACATGACAGCGGTTCAAAAACACTGTGTTTGTGTCGATGACAAGCTCCTGGTTTAACCCATTCTGACCGGGCACCCATTTTGGTGTTAGCATCATGTCATGCTTTATCTATTGAAAAATAGCTGATCTACAAGCTCATATCGCGCCACTGAGTGGCGCGATACGAGCTTGTAGGTCTGCTATTTTTGTAAAAATCGAAGAACGACTGACATTTTTTTAGAATCTGATCTCAGGTCAGAATGGGGTTAATCAGACCAGTGTGTTGTCCAGTGGAAACCTCGTATGAATCTGATCTCAGGTCAGAATGGGTTAAATACATCTGCCTTCTTTGTGTGATAGAATTTATAGCATTTAAAAGTGCATAGTCCATGTATGTGCATTTACATCGACAGCGTAAATAATGCATTTATATAGAGCCGCCTTTATCCAACGTGCTTTACATAGATTGTGCATTACATTCAGCCATTCACACACATTCACACACACATTCACACACACATTCACACACACATTCACACACACATTCATACACACATTAATACACACATTCACACACACACACATTCACACACACATTCATACACCGGATGGCGGAATAAACCGTGCAAGGCACCAACCTGCACATCAGAATCAATTAGGGGTTCAGTGTCTATTGCTCAAGGACACTTCGACACTAACTCTGGGGGAGCCCACAGGGTTTGAACTGGCAACCTTACGTGTCTGTGTTCAACCTATTTCTTATACAGTTAAAGGTGTTCAACATTGTAATGGTGCGTTCACACGGGCAGATGCAAAGCTACAGTCTACCATTCATTGTCAATGGAAGCCAGCGACATTAACCCATTCTGACCTGAGATCAGATTCATACGAGGTTTCCGCCGGACACACACTGGTCTGATGAACCCATTCTGACCTGAGATCAGATTCTAAAAATGTCAGTCGTTCTTCGATTTTTCAAAAAATAGCAGACCTACAAGCTCATATCGCGCCACTCGGTGGCGCGATATGAGCTTGTAGATCTGCTATTTTTAAATAGCTAAAGCACGACATGATACCGACACCAAAATGGGTGCCCGGTCAGAATGGGTTAACAGATTCTGTACATAGGACGTCTGAGAACGTCATAAGGACCCCGAAATATTAGTACTATTGACGTGTGAGGACGTCCCAGCGACGTCCCAGCGACGCGGGGCGAGATAAGAATATTCAGAATTTTTCCTTTTTTTTTTTGGCATTTCGCTTTTCGCTTGCCGTATGCTAACGCTCAGTGCAACTATTAGCTTGTCATTGACTCCCATGTTAGCGCGGCGGAAAGAATGACTCGTATCTCCTAATCCAGGGCGCTCTCCGCGGTGATGAATGGATTGATATGCTGGCGCTTCATTTCTGCTCCTCATCCGTCTCTCCCGCAAAATATGAACGTTTTTTGGAGCGTAAAACAATATATTAAGATGATCGGGGATGTGAGGTCCCTTTGTAAAGTCAACTTTTTTAGGCAAGTGTTTCCTGTTTCATGGCTTTCAAAGTAAAAGCGATCAGACAACTCTGGCACTCTATAGCCTTTATTTTGAAGGCACTTCCTGTACTAAATGTGTTAAGATACAGTCTACCATTCATTGTCAATTGAAGCCAGCGACATGAAGATGCAAAGATGCATCTGACGCTGCTGCAAAAGCTACACGTTGTAGCTGAGCGGGGTTCAACTTCCAGATGCAAAGCTACACGTTGAAGCTGAGCTGAGCGAGCAACAGATTTTACAACAGTATGCTGTGATCTTTGCATCTTTGCATCTGCCTCATGTTGTGAACGCAACATAAAGAGAAGCAAGTCAACAATATCTACAGCCTCGTGTCCCGTTTTCAGTATTCAGGACTCCATGCCCTGAAGATAAGAACCAGAAACACCACGACCGTCGTGACGTAGAAAATGAAGAACGCTCGGTTGATTCTGGTGGCCATTCTGCTCCAGTAACCTCCAGGCCTGCCTCCATCTTCCTCGCTCTTGAGGAACGAACGCAGGTTCTTCTCCAGATCTCTCAGCTGGTCCAGGATCACCTGGAATCCATGAGATTCCCCTTTGAGATCGCCGTCCTGTGAAACGCACACATTGATATTAGCATAACTTGTCTAAGAGTGGGATATTTGACATTTTGATTTTTGGTTGCCAACCATTAGGCCTATAAGACAAGACTAAAATAAGTTGTCAATCAGTGTTGTTTTCGTCGACTAAAACTAAGACGAAAAATGTTCGTCGACTACCTTTTTTCACTGACTAAAACTAAATAAAAACGAATCTATGGTGACTAAAACTAAGACTAAATATACTGACAATTTCGTCAACAAATAAAAACTAGACTAAAATGTTAGTAAGGGACTAGTGGACAAGAGATCCAGTTTTATGCTGGGTTGCATGCTGAAAATAGCAGATCTACAATATCACAACGCGTCGCAGTGCGACGCGTTGTGAGATTGTAGATCTGCTATTTTCAGCATGCAACCAAAGTGTAAAATATGTCATTACAACGACATCAAGGCCCGTCAAAACACATTTTAGTCGACTAAATCAACTGTAGACTTAGTCGACTAAAATCGTATGACATTTAGTCGACTAAAACTAGACTAAACACTAGAACATTCCAGGTGACTAAAATGTGACTAAAACTAAGTGAAAGCTATTCAAGAGACTATATGACTAAAACAAAAATAGAAATTTGCTGCCAAAAACAACACTGCTGTCAATGGAAATAAGATGTGTCTTTGATGAACCTGATTGATGTCACTTTCTTCTTCCTGACGTCTAATCAAACCAAATCAAAGTCTAAAGGTGTAGTTTTTGAGGGGCGCTAGCCCCCCCTATGCCCAGCTTTGAGTGTTTAACCCATTCTGACCTGAGATCAGATTCATACGAGGTTTCCACTGGACACACACACACACTGGTCTGATTAACCCCATTCTGACCTGAGATCAGATTCAAAAAAATGCCAGTCGTTTAAAAAAAATAGCAGACCTACAAGCTCGTAGCGCGCCACTCGGTGGCGCGATATGAGCTTGTAGATCTGCTATTTTTAAATAGCTAAAGCATAACATGATGCTGACACCAAAATGGGTTCCCGTTCAGAATGGGTTTAATGTTTGTATTTCCACAAAAAGCCTATTTGTTCAGACACACATGACGTCATTTCTCCTTTCATTGTAAATGGCAAATGTGACAAGAGTTCAGCACCCCTCAAAAAAAAGAAATCACACCTGTGTGAAGTGAGGGCCGCTCATATTATCATACATCATCATACAACATCATCTCATTCCGGCCAATCACAAATAAGAGTCCTCTCACTTTGGTCTTCAATGTTTATGTTTGCACATAAACACTCAACACTGGCCAGACATTGTCAACACATTCAGTGTTTGTGTTAGGACAATGTTTGTGTTTACAGCACACACCCTCAAAGCTGGACATACGCGGGGCTAGCGCCCCTGAGAAATAAAACAATCAAAATGTGATTGTCGATTTGATAAATGAATAAAGTATAATCTGTAAGAAGACGGTCGATAATTGTAGCTCTACGCGTGGCTTTTTTTAACCCATTCTGATCGGGAACCCATTTTGGTGTTAGCATTATGCTACGCTTTAGCTATTGAAAAAAGCAGATCTACAAGCTCATAGCGCTATGAGGTCTGTAGCTTGTAGGTCTGCTATTTTTTAAACGGCTGACATTTTTAGAATCTGATCTCAGGTCAGAATGGGTTAATCAGACCAGTGTGTGTCCAGTGGAAACCTCGTATGAATCTGATCTCAGGTCAAGAACGGGTTATTAACCACATGTCGCGGCTGGTGTGCTCATCCAGAACATTCTCACAGACGGGCGTCATGTTCACTTCCCGCTCCAGTGTGTCACTATAGCACCGATATCCAACATCTCGGCCACTCGCTCACTCACACTGGCTCACTACAGCGTGGCAGTGTCACGGTGAGGTCATGGTGACCTGTCCAAATGTGTGACCATCTCGTGGACTTCACGTCGTAACGTAATACGATGGTATGTACGTACTGTAAATACGTGGCCTAAAAATGCAACGAGGTTGAACTCTGCTATAATGAACAAACCACAATGATTTACATTTGAATACCGACGTTATATGTGACGTCTACACGATATAGTCACATATTTAATCACCAAATGACCAATTTCACCGTAACACCAACATGCTGGATGGAGTGACCGTGTGTAACTAAGTGAGCGAGTGGTTCGAGATTTGGGGTATTCTTTTGGAATTCAGCTTAAAACCCATTCTGACCGGGAAGCCATTTTGGTGTTATAGCATCATGTTATGCTTTAGCTATTGAAAAATAGCAGATCTACAAGCTCATAGCGCGCCACCGAGTGGCGCACTACGAGCTTGTAGGTCTGCTATTTTTGAAAAATCAAAGAACGACTGACATTTTTTAGAATCTGATCTCAGGTCAGAATGGGTTTAATCAGACCAGTGTGTGTGTCCAGTGGAAACCTCGTATGAATCTGATCTCAGGTCAGAATGGGTTAACTACAAGAGCTAAAAGGCAGCTTCAAATACCACTCAAAACAAGAGGGTGGACAGTGGTTTACCGATCAGGTTTTTGTGAGGTTAGGGTTGGGATTAAGGTTAGGTTTTTGTGAGGTTAGGGTTGGGATTAAGGTTAGGTTTTTGTGAGGTTAGGGTTGGGATTAAGGTCAGGTTTTTGTGAGGTTAGGGTTGGGATTAAGGTCAGGTTTTTGTGAGGTTAGGGTTGGGATTAAGGTTAGGTTTTTGTGAGGTTAGGGTTGGGATTAAGGTTAGGTTTTTGTGAGGTTAGGGTTGGGATTAAGGTCAGGTTTTTGTGAGGTTAGGGTTGGGATTAAGGTTAGGTTTTTGTGAGGTTTGGGTTCGAGATTAAGGTCAGGTTTTTGTGAGGTTTGGGTTGGGATTAAGGTCAGGTTTTTGTGAGGTTAGGGTTGGGATTAAGGGTTAGGTTTTTGTGAGGTTTGGGTTGGGATTAAGGTCAGGTTTTTGTGAGGTTAGGGTTGGGATTAAGGTCAGGTTTTTGTGAGGTTAGGGTTGGGATTAAGGGTTAGGTTTTTGTGAGGTTTGGGTTGGGATTAAGGTCAGGTTTTTGTGAGGTTTGGGTTCGAGATTAAGGTCAGGTTTTTGTGAGGTTAGGGTTGGGATTAAGGTCAGGTTTTTGTGAGGTTTGGGTTGGGATTAAGGTCAGGTTTTTGTGAGGTTAGGGTTGGGATTAAGGTCAGGTTTTTGTGAGGTTAGGGTTGGGATTAAGGTTAGGTTTTTGTGAGGTTTGGGTTGGGATTAAGGTCAGGTTTTTGTGAGGTTAGGGTTGGGATTAAGGGTTAGGTTTTTGTGAGGTTTGGGTTGGGATTAAGGTCAGGTTTTCGTGAGGTTTGGGTTCGAGATTAAGGTCAGGTTTTTGTGAGGTTAGGGTTGGGATTAAGGTCAGGTTTTTGTGAGGTTTGGGTTGGGATTAAGGTCAGGTTTTTGTGAGGTTAGGGTTGGGATTAAGGTTAGGTTTTTGTGAGGTTTGGGTTCCAGATTAAGGTCAGGTTTTTGTGAGGTTTGGGTTCCAGATTAAGGTTAGATTTAGGCATATATTTTTGTGAAGTTAGGGTTTGGGATAGGACCGGGCATAGTTTAGTCAACATGCAACGTCACCATGGCAATCCGTAATGTCAAAAAAAGAAATGTAATAATAATTATTATTTTATTAGTTCAATATCTTGATATTTTATTTTTTCATTTTGTCTGATACACAGTAGCTCCTCCTTCAGGGATGGTTGTGGTAATAATGGCCAATGACAATAACCACACCACTTAAAGCCCTGTAGTCTCAGAGAACTGGACTTACAACTCTACTTTAATCACTTTTTTCCCCACATGACACCCAATCTCTTGGCCAAAAATGTGCAGATCTACAAGCTCACACATCGTTCGCCCGGCTCGGATGCAACAGCGACGCGCCGTTGACTTTGTAAGTGAATCGTCTTCCGAAGCATCCATTTTGTACACTCAGAGTTAAATCAAGATTGATTTTACAATATAAATTGGGGGCCCCAGAGATTAGAAATTAAATAGGGGGCCGTAGCCTAATTCAGGTAAAACCACAGGGGCCCACAGGGGCCCTTGAAATGAAAATGCTTGAGAATCTCAGCTAGAGCCGTAAAAATGTTCTCTTATGGGGCCCCTGGCATATCTCTTCAAATGGGGGCCCCTGGCATATCTCTTCAAATGGGGGTCCCTGGCATATCTCTTCAAATGGGGGCCCCTGGCATATCTCTTCAAATGGGGGCCCCTGGCATATCTCTTCAAATGGGGGCCCCTGGCATATCTCTTCAAATGGGGGCCCCTGGCATATCTCTTCAAATGGGGGCCCCTGGCATATCTCTTCAAATGGGGGCCCCTGGCATATCTCTTCAAATGGGGCCCCCTGGCATCTCTTCAAATGGGGGCCCCTGGCATATCTCTTCAAATGGGGGCCCCTGGCATATCTCTTCAAATGGGGGCCCCTGGCATATCTCTTCAAATGGGGGCCCCTGGCATATCTCTTCAAATGGGGGTCCCTGGCATATCTCTTCAAATGGGGGTCCCTGGCATATCTCTTCAAATGGGGGCCCCTGGCATATCTCTTCAAATGGGGGTCCCTGGCATATCTCTTCAAATGGGGGCCCCTGGCATATCTCTTCAAATGGGGGCCCCTGGCATATCTCTTCAAATGGGGGTCCCTGGCATATCTCTTCAAATGGGGGTCCCTGGCATATCTCTTCAAATGGGGGTCCCTGGCATATCTCTTCAAATGGGGGCCCCTGGCATATCTCTTCAAATGGGGGGGGGGGGGCTAATTAGTGTCAATTTGGGGGTCCTTGACATGAACAAGTTGGGGGAACCACCCGCCCCGGCATTGAGAACCAGAGAAACCTAGTCCTTCTTCTTCTGCTTGCTCCATGAGCGCCAGGACCCACCTTTCTTCTCCTCCCGCTGAGAAGAAGAAGAAGAAGAAGAAGAAGAAGAGCCTTCCGGTCCGGCGGCGGTAACAGCGTTCTCGGTGCCGGTGGGGCCGGCGTGGGGCAGCCTCCTCCCCTTCCTGTACGCCTGCACCCAGAAGTTGGCGAAGAGGCCGAAGAACAGCGCGCCGTACAGCCACACCATGTGCACGATGAGGGGGAACTGGTAGTCGCAGGCGTCCATGAGGTAGTACTGCGACGCGTGCAAAGACACCAGCACGAACTGCGCCATCTGCAGCGCCGTCAGGTGGCGCTTCCACCACAGGAAGCGGGCGAGGCGCGGCCCCGCCGCGCTCAGGCCGTAGTAGGCGTACATGACCACGTGCACCGCCGCGTTCACCATGGCGTGGAAGGAGCCCAGGCCGCCGGGCGCGTAGGCCACGCCCCACCACCACGTCCAGGGCATGACGGAGTGGTGGAAGACGTGCAGGAAGGTGGTCTGCGCGGGCCGCTTGCGCAGCACGAAGAAGGCCGTGTCGCTCAGCTCCAGGATCTTGGAGAACCAGAAGAGCCAGGCCACGCGGACCATGCGCGCGCCCTCCGCCGAGTCGGGGCGTGTGTCCACGCGGTCGCAGCGCCACGTGTACGTGGTGGCCCAGCCGGACGCCAGGAACTCGCGCACGATGAACGCCGACAGCGCCACCATGGCGAAGTTGTACGCCACCATGGCGCCCTGGAGGCGGAAGGCGCGGCGCGAGGCCATGAGGCGCGGGCCGACGCAGAGCACGAAGAGCAGGTAGGCCAGCAGGATGGCGCTCATGGGCCCCGGGCCGGACATCAGAGGGTAGGCCTTGAGCCGCGGGTCGGCGCCGGCCAGCGCGCGGCCGTAGAGCTCCGCCAGGCGGGACCCCGTCTCCTGCAGGAGGGGGAGGAGCATCGTCGTCGTTCCGGCTCCGATGTTTTTCCGGTTTGAAAGTCGAAGTGGCTTTTTTCTGCTCTCTGGGTCTCTGCTTCGCTGTATCTGTTATTTCACCTTCTGTCCTGTTTAGCGATTCATCTATTCCTCTGGCTATCTATAGACGTCTTCTTCCTCCTCGGACAATGTCACGTTATGAATGCGAACTTCTAAGCCTTATATAGGCCGCTCAAGACGATGTGGTGACGTCACTCAACATCAGCCCTCGACGATTTGCGCGTCTGTTCGCAAAATAGACGGTATATGCGTGTAGTATCATTAAGCCATTCTGACCTGAGATCAGATTCTAAAAATGTCTATTACATCCTGACAGTTTTCATTATTAACCCATTCTGACCTGAGATCAGATTCTAAAAGTGTCTAAAAGGTTCAGTGTCTTAATTTGCTCAAGGACACTTCGACACTAAACTCTGGGGTTGAGCCCACAGGGTTTGAACTGGCGATCTTGCGGTTACCATCCTCCAGCCCACTCTACCGCTGAACCACCGCCTCCCCCGAGTAGCTCCCATACCTGTCTGTGTACTGTACGGACAGTGAGTGAGTAGCTTGTAATCTAATAAGCTAATATTTGCTGAAATCTGAACACCCTTTGATTAGACTGTGGTTTTTTCTCCACCACCGCTTTATCTCGCATGATCGTCTCTTAATTAAGAGAGCTCTTCACAACGGGACAACGACACAAGCAAACAGCACACGTTTACACACCTGTGAATGAAACCAAACACCAATATTATGATGAATGGTTTATGTCAAATCTCCTTTCCTTTGCTATTGACCCCCCTGGCACCCCCTGGTGGCCAACTCTTTCTACTACGAGACATCTGTGTACACAATACATAACAGACTGAGTGTAGGGGAGAGGGAGGGAGGGAGGGGAGAGAGAGAGAGAGAGAGAGAGAGAGAGAGAGAGAGAGAGAGAGAGAGAGAGAGAGAGAGAGAGAGAGAGAGAGAGAGAGAGAGAGAGACAGAGACAGAGAGACAGAGAGACAGAGACAGAGAGACAGAGAGCGTGACAGAGACACAGAGAGAGAGAGAGAGAGAGAGAGGCTCTCCACTTGAGCTGTGTTCCCATAATCTATCAGAGGTACTTGATGACAACATGTGTCTGCTTGGCTTCCTCCTCCTCCTCATCACTGGTAAGTTACATTTCCTGTGGGGGTCCCTGGCATTTTAACCCATTCTGACCTGAGATCAGATTCTATAAATGTCTTCTACATCCTGACAGTTTTCTGAAAAAAGCTATGTTTCTATGTCAGTCGTTCTTCGATTTTTCAAAAAATAGCAGACCTACAAGCTCGCAAATTGATTATAATGATGCTGTCGGATGGAAAAATTAAAATAAAACCGAGGGCGGGTCATCTATGCATGCATTCATCGCATTAACATTTTTAATCAAATTAATTTAACAAATTGACTCGGTTATTTTGACAGAGCGCACACACACACACACACACACACACACAACACACACACACAAGCGAATGAAAAAAACTCATCACATCACAGGTGTAGTATCAGTGGGTGAAACTCACTTTTGGACGAGCTCCATCTGTGCCGTTTTTCAGGACATGGTAAGGATAGGAACAGCTGTCACAGGTTCAATGGAATGTCCACACATCAGACAGCTGGATGTCTGTAAGGACAGGAACATACAGCTGTCACAGGTTCAATGGAATGTCCACACATCATACAGCTGGATGTCTGTAAGGATAGGAACAGCTGTCACAGGTTCAATGGAATGTCCACACATCATACAGCTGGATGTCTGTAAGGATAGGAACATATAGCTGTCACAGGTTCAATGGAATGTCCACACATCATACAGCTGGATGTCTGTAAGGATAGGAACATATAGCTGTCACAGGTTCAATGGAATGTCCACACATCATACAGCTGGATGTCTGTAAGGATAGGAACAGCTGTCACAGGTTCAATGGAATGTCCACACATCACAGCTGGATGTCTGTAAGGATAGGAACATATAGCTGTCACAGGTTCAATGGAATGTCCACACATCATACAGCTGGATGTCTGTAAGGATAGGAACATATAGCTGTCACAGGTTCAATGGAATGTCCACACATCAGACAGCTGGATGTCTGTAAGGATAGGAACATATAGCTGTCACAGGTTCAATGGAATGTCCACACATCAGACAGATGGATGTCTTATTTGGTGTTATTTTGACTCCAAACAGTCACCAAATACACCGTGAAAAGCCTAGAATAAGAACAAAACATAAATTTTTGAGTCCATAATAAACTCATTGTGAAACAGTCGGTAATTAGTATACAGTGAGTCTACACAGGTGTGTTAAATGTTTACAGCAATCTTTCACAAAGTTCTACATTACAGCAACATCCAGCAATCCACAACAAACACGTATAAATCACAATAAACAAAAGAACACAATAACAATAATATGTACCGTGTGCGCCTCTGAACCATACAGTATGTGCAGATGAATCCAATCTGAACAGGAACCCATTTTGGTGTTAGCATCATGTTATGCTTTAGCTATTGAAAAATAGGAGATCTACAAGCTCATAGCGCGCCACCTATGAGCTTGTAGGTCTGCTATTTTTTGAAAAAAATCGAAGAACGACTGACATTTTTAGAATCTGATCTCAGGTCAGAATGGGTTATAATCAGACCAGTGTGTGTCCAGTGGAAACCTCGTATGAATCTGATCTCAGGTCAGAATGGGTTAATCAGACCAGTGTGTGTCCAGTGGAAACCTCGTATGAATCTGATCTCAGGTCAGAATGGGTTAATCAGACCAGTGTGTGTCCAGTGGAAACCTCGTATGAATCTGATCTCAGGTCAGAATGGGTTAATTCATATCGTCTCTGTTCCCAAAACATGCAACTTCTCTCCAGGAAGCTGATCAGTTCAACCTCTGACCCTTACTCACAGGTCTGATCATGTGACGTGACATCACTCCTTCACAAAGGGAGCATTTTTGCCTTGTGTTGAGATATAACTTTTAACATCATTATTTGTGGCCAGATTTGACTGGATTTTTTTGAGATGATTTTTTTCATGTCATGTGAAAGCAGGGAATCATAGCTTCAAATTGACATATTGGTTGTTCAGTTTGACGCACCAGTATTGGAGATATGGCTTATAGAGTAATGTCTTATAGAGTAATGTCTTGCAGAGAAACAGCGAGTTGAGAAAACAGGCATGAAAGGTTCACTTCTGTGGTCTCTAACATTACACCTATAGCTACATGTTTAAGCATTTATTTCATATTTACATGTCTTCTGTGGTCTCTAACATTACACCTACAGCTACATGTTTAAGCATTTATTTCATATTTACATGTCTTCTGTGGTCTCTAACATTACACCTATAGCTACATGTTTAAGCATTTATTTCATATTTACATGTCTTCTGTGGTCTCTAACATTACACCTAGCTACATGTTTAAGCATTTATTTCATATTTACATGTCTTCTGTGGTCTCTAACATTACACCTAGCTACATGTTTAAGCATTTATTTCATATTTACATGTCTTCTTTGTCGTCTTAGTTTTAGTCGACGAAAACACTGATCTGCTCCTGTGCAAATCGGCGTCGCTAGAGGCAATGGTTTGGGCTTGTGTGACACATCAGTGTAACACATCAGACAGATGTGTATATATATTAAGGGAATGTTAATGATATTTTCACATCCGAGAGAGCCCATGTATTTCTTTCACAGCATCGACCGTCGACAAGTGAAATGGTGAGGAAGAAGGGAAAGACTAGGTGGATACCCACCTTACCCACCTTCAGGTACGGAAGGATGGCGAACGAAGAAGAAGATGATGATGATGATGACATAGAAGGGGAGATAATAGTGATAGGAAGAAAAGGAAAGAAGAAGGAGGGACGGGAGAAGGAGAGGAGAGAGCCGAAAAGAGCCGCCGTGGTCATCGCCACGTTCACAGGACCCGGGAAGAAGCTCTCCTCCGGGGCAGAACCCCCTCCGCCTGCCGACGACATGCGGGCACCGAGGGAGGCGGGAGCCGCCGCCCTGGCCAGGATCGAACAGCGGCAACGTCTCAGGGTCCACCACGCCTCTCAGGACGCCTTCAGGCAACACATGATGCGGAGAGAACTGGAGGCTGCTGGGGCGGCGGCGGCTGGCGAAGAGGCCACAGCCGTGGAGGGATCCCGAGTGCCCCCCGTGGAAGACTTTGCTCTCCTCTCTCTGTGTTCCACCTGTCCACTGACCTTCACCTGTCCACTCACCGGAGCCACTTTAACCAAAAGCGACAGAGAAACGCGCCTCAAAGAGGCCATTTTGAAGAGACTGGAGCAGGACGCGGTGGAGGCTTCCATCATGATGATTCACACCTTCAACAACCGCCACCACGGTGACAAAGTGAAGGCCGCCGTGGACGTGATCAACCGGTACGTGGACAACGTGTCCAAGCACCCCGCGGAGGAGAGGTACAGGAGGATCAGAGTGGCGAACAAGGTGTTCCAGGAGAAGCTGCACCGTGTCGAGGGCTGCAGGGAGTTCCTGCAGGCCTTGGGCTTCCAGAGCACGATGGTCCCCGTGGAGGGACACGAAGACGAAGACGAGGACGAGGAGGAGGAGGAGGAGTTCCTGGTGCTGCCGGGGGAGCAGACCGCCGACGCCCTGGAGCTCATGGCGGAGAGGATGGAGCGCCTCCGCGGAGGTGAGCCCGTCAGGGCCCGGCTGGACAGACGGCCTCAGGCCTTCAGACCGTCCCCGAACGCCGCGCGCTTCCAGCTGCCTCCCGAGTTCTACCGGCCGACCGCGACCGAGCTGCTGCGGGAGCAGCAGGGGAGGAGCGAGATGGTGGAGCAGGTCGCCATGCTGCGCACCAAGGCCATGCGAGAGAAGCAGGCCCAGAGGGAGTCACGGAGTTACAATTACACCGTGCTGAGGATCAGACTGCCCGACGGGAACCTGCTGCAGGGAACCTTCTATGCCTGGGACCGCATGCCGGCGCTGTTCGGCTTCGTGCGGGAGTCCCTGGTGGACGGCGGGAGGAAGCCCTTTGAGCTCATTGCTCCCGGAGCCCAGAAGCTGCAGGAGTCTGAAGAAGTGGCGTTGGCTCAGTGTAACCTGGTCCCCGCGGCTCTGCTGGTGTTTTCCTGGGAACCGGCGACCGAGGGGCCCGACGACACCGCCGCCGGGGTGAAGAGCCCTGCCCTTCTCAAAGCAGACCTACTGAACAGCATCCGGACCCTTTCAATGTGACCTCGTGTAATCTATACGTGAAGGGGGACTTATCATTAGGTCCACTGGCAGAGCCTTTTGTGGCGGTTCTGGACAACCGTACATCCGACGGACTCGACACCGGACACTGCACTCCCAGTGGAGGTGTGGAACACGGGTGTCAAGTTTGAAGTCGGCGGGGCGAACGGTTCTCGAGTTACGTGGATTACAGACGTGCACGCATACAGAGTACTACATACATGT
>NC_139719.1:43995821-44105821 GCF_964188405.1 Protomyctophum parallelum
CAAGGATGACCTCATTGATCGATTTGTGTTTAATTAATTGACACTAATGGATCAATGAGGTCATCCTTGTTAGGGTGCAACACTGGCGCTGTTGTGGTAGAAACAGAGAGAGAGAGAGAGAGATAGTGTTGCATTAATGTTGCCTGCTAATTAGAGAGAGAGAGAGAGAGAGAGAGAGAGAGAGGTCTGCTAAATGCTAATTCCCCCACACCTCTAGTGATATTGTCGTCAGACTTTAGCGCTCATCATCATAATTTTTCGACTGCGGTCGAGATCATGGATTCCACAACGCTACGCCAGACTTCCCGGTCCTTCATTGCCATCCCCAGTTCCTGCTTTACTGAATGAAGCATGTGTCCCTCCTATAGTGATGACATCATGTGTCCCTATAGCGATGACATCATGTGTCCCTCCTATAGCGATGACATCATGTGTCCCCTATAGCGATGACATCATGTGTCCCTATAGCGATGACATCAGGGAACGACAGCTTTCTACCTCTGGTCTGCTTTGAGGCAGGACTCCAGTAGAAGAAGGGAAGATATAACCTCACTGTCAGCTCTGTAGCAGTGGCCGGCAAACTGTGTTCTTCTGGATCGGAACTAGTGAAGAAACACGGGGAAGGTTGCCGTATATGAGATCAGTCCATGGGGTGGCTCTTCCAAAACAGATTTTACGCTCTCATTAGAAGGAGGGTGTAAGGTCCATCCTCTCATTAGAAGGTGGTGTAAGGTCCATCCTCTCATTAGAAGGAGGGTGTAAGGTCCATCCTCTCATTAGAAGGAGGGTGTAAGGTCCATCCTCTCATTAGAAGGTGGTGTAAGGTCCATCCTCTCATTAGAAGGCGGGTGTAAGGTCCACCCTCTCATTAGAAGGAGGGTGTAAGGTCCACCCTCTCATTAGAAGGCGGGTGTAAGGTCCACCCTCTCATTAGAAGGCGGGTGTAAGGTCCATCCTCTCATTAGAAGGCGGGTGTAAGGTCCACCCTCTCATTAGAAGGAGGGTGTAAGGTCCACCCTCTCATTAGAAGGAGGGTGTAAGGTCCACCCTCTCATTAGAAGGAGGGTGTAAGGTCCATCCTCTCATTAGAAGGAGGGTGTAAGGTCCACCCTCTCATTAGAAGGAGGGTGTAAGGTCCATCCTCTCATTAGAAGGAGGGTGTAAGGTCCATCCTCTCATTAGAAGGAGGGTGTAAGGTCCATCCTCTCATTAGAAGGAGGGTGTAAGGTCCATCCTCTCATTAGAAGGAGGGTGTAAGGTCCATCCTCTCATTAGAAGGAGGGTGTAATGTCCATCCTCTCATTAGAAGGAGGGTGTAAGGTCCATCCTCTCATTAGAAGGAGGGTGTAAGGTCCATCCTCTCATTAGAAGGAGGGTGTAATGTCCATCCTCTCATTAGAAGGAGGGTGTAAGGTCCATCCTCTCATTAGAAGGAGGGTGTAAGGTCCATCCTCTCATTAGAAGGTGGTGTAAGGTCCATCCTCTCATTAGAAGGAGGGTGTAAGGTCCACCCTCTCATTAGAAGGTGGTGTAAGGTCCATCCTCTCATTAGAAGGAGGGTGTAAGGTCCATCCTCTCATTAGAAGGAGGGTGTAAGGTCCATCCTCTCATTAGAAGGAGGGTGTAAGGTCCATCCTCTCATTAGAAGGAGGGTGTAAGGTCCATCCTCTCATTAGAAGGAGGGTGTAAGGTCCATCCTCTCATTAGAAGGAGGGTGTAAGGTCCATCCTCTCATTAGAAGGAGGGTGTAAGGTCCATCCTCTCATTAGAAGGAGGGTGTAAGGTCCATCCTCTCATTAGAAGGAGGGTGTAAGGTCCATCCTCTCATTAGAAGGCGGGTGTAAGGTCCACCCTCTCATTAGAAGGAGGGTGTAAGGTCCATCCTCTCATTAGAAGGAGGGTGTAAGGTCCACCCTCTCATTAGAAGGAGGGTGTAAGGTCCATCCTCTCATTAGAAGGAGGGTGTAAGGTCCATCCTCTCATTAGAAGGAGGGTGTAAGGTCCATCCTCTCATTAGAAGGAGGGTGTAAGGTCCATCCTCTCATTAGAAGGAGGGTGTAAGGTCCATCCTCTCATTAGAAGGAGGGTGTAAGGTCCATCCTCATTAGAAGGAGGGTGTAAGGTCCACCCTCATTAGAAGGAGGGTGTAAGGTCCATCCTCTCATTAGAAGGAGGGTGTAAGGTCCATCCTCTCATTAGAAGGAGGGTGTAATGTCCATCCTCTCATTAGAAGGAGGGTGTAAGGTCCATCCTCTCATTAGAAGGAGGGTGTAAGGTCCATCCTCTCATTAGAAGGAGGGTGTAAGGTCCATCCTCTCATTAGAAGGAGGGTGTAAGGTCCACCCTCTCATTAGAAGGAGGGTGTAAGGTCCATCCTCTCATTAGAAGGAGGGTGTAAGGTCCATCCTCTCATTAGAAGGTGGTGTAAGGTCCACCCTCTCATTAGAAGGAGGGTGTAAGGTCCATCCTCTCATTAGGAGGGTGTAAGGTCCATCCTCTCATTAGAAGGAGGGTGTAAGGTCCACCCTCATTAGAAGGAGGGTGTAAGGTCCATCCTCTCATTAGAAGGAGGGTGTAAGGTCCATCCTCTCATTAGAAGGAGGGTGTAAGGTCCATCCTCTCATTAGAAGGAGGGTGTAATGTCCATCCTCTCATTAGAAGGAGGGTGTAAGGTCCATCCTCTCATTAGGAGGAGGGTGTAATGTCCATCCTCTCATTAGAAGGAGGGTGTAAGGTCCATCCTCTCATTAGAAGGAGGGTGTAAGGTCCATCCTCTCATTAGAAGGAGGGTGTAAGGTCCATCCTCTCATTAGAAGGAGGGGGTAAGGTCCATCCTCTCATTAGAAGGAGGGTGTAAGGTCCATCCTCTCATTAGGAGGGTGTAATGTCCATCCTCTCATTAGAAGGAGGGTGTAAGGTCCATCCTCTCATTAGAAGGAGGGTGTAAGGTCCATCCTCTCATTAGAAGGAGGGTGTAAGGTCCATCCTCTCATTAGAAGGAGGGTGTAAGGTCCACCCTCATTAGAAGGAGGGTGTAAGGTCCATCCTCTCATTAGAAGGAGGGTGTAATGTCCATCCTCTCATTAGAAGGAGGGTGTAAGGTCCACCCTCATTAGAAGGAGGGTGTAATGTCCATCCTCTCATTAGAAGGAGGGTGTAAGGTCCACCCTCATTAGAAGGAGGGTGTAAGGTCCATCCTCTCATTAGAAGGAGGGTGTAAGGTCCATCCTCTCATTAGAAGGAGGGTGTAAGGTCCATCCTCTCATTAGAAGGAGGGTGTAAGGTCCATCCTCTCATTAGAAGGAGGGTGTAATGTCCATCCTCTCATTAGAAGGAGGGTGTAAGGTCCACCCTCATTAGAAGGAGGGTGTAAGGTCCATCCTCTCATTAGAAGGAGGGTGTAAGGTCCACCCTCTCATTAGAAGGAGGGTGTAAGGTCCACCCTCTCATTAGAAGGAGGGTGTAAGGTCCATCCTCTCATTAGAAGGAGGGTGTAAGGTCCATCCTCTCATTAGAAGGAGGGTGTAAGGTCCATCCTCTCATTAGAAGGAGGGTGTAAGGTCCATCCTCTCATTAGAAGGAGGGTGTAAGGTCCATCCTCTCATTAGAAGGAGGGTGTAAGGTCCATCCTCTCATTAGAAGGAGGGTGTAAGGTCCATCCTCTCATTAGAAGGAGGGTGTAAGGTCCATCCTCTCATTAGAAGGAGGGTGTAAGGTCCATCCTCTCATTAGAAGGAGGGTGTAAGGTCCATCCTCTCATTAGAAGGAGGGTGTAATGTCCATCCTCTCATTAGAAGGAGGGTGTAAGGTCCACCCTCATTAGAAGGAGGGTGTAAGGTCCATCCTCTCATTAGAAGGAGGGTGTAAGGTCCACCCTCTCATTAGAAGGAGGGTGTAAGGTCCATCCTCTCATTAGAAGGAGGGTGTAAGGTCCATCCTCTCATTAGAAGGAGGGTGTAAGGTCCATCCTCTCATTAGAAGGAGGGTGTAAGGTCCATCCTCTCATTAGAAGGAGGGTGTAAGGTCCATCCTCTCATTAGAAGGAGGGTGTAAGGTCCATCCTCTCATTAGAAGGAGGGTGTAAGGTCCATCCTCTCATTAGAAGGAGGGTGTAAGGTCCATCCTCTCATTAGAAGGAGGGTGTAAGGTCCATCCTCTCATTAGAAGGAGGGTGTAAGGTCCATCCTCTCATTAGAAGGAGGGTGTAAGGTCCACCCTCATTAGAAGGAGGGTGTAAGGTCCATCCTCTCATTAGAAGGAGGGTGTAAGGTCCATCCTCTCATTAGAAGGAGGGTGTAAGGTCCATCCTCTCATTAGAAGGAGGGTGTAAGGTCCATCCAACCGGTTCTGAATACTGCCGTTATACGTGTGTCAATGAGTTGGGTGAGATTCAGTGGTCGGAAAAATGTAAAGGTATCAATACTGGGCCCAGGCCGTAGCGTAACGGTCTGGGCACCGGACTGGTGATCCAGTCGCGGTGTGCCGCGGGTTCGACTCCCGGACCCGACACGGCCTTTACCGCATGTCATCCCCCCATCTCTGTCCCGTTTCCTGTCAGCCTACTTTCTATCCCTTAAAAAATCAATAAAGGCGTAAGCCGCAAAAAAATATCTTAAAAAAAAAAAAAAAAAGGTATCAATACTGCAGTGAAGAAATACTCAAAGTAAAGTCTGGAATTTGAATTTTACTTGAGGAAAAGTACAAAAGTATCGGTATCAAAATGTACTGAAAGTACAACTGTCCGTGTCCTATATTTAGGTCGGACTGCCCTTAAGCCAGACCTCTCGTTAGTCCAACCTGTGTCGCGGGTTACAAATCACCCATGCTGTGGGTTACAAATCACCCGTGCTGTGGGTTACAAATCACCCGTGCTGTGGGTTACAATCACCCGTGCTGTGGGTTACAAATCACCCATGCTGCAGGTCACAAATCACCCGTGCTGTGGGTTACAAATCACCCATGCTGCAGGTCACAAATCACCCGTGCTGCAGGTCACAAATCACCCGTGCTGTGGGTCACAAATCTCCTGTATCCTCTGTGAAGGTGTGTCTGTGTGCTGTGTTTAGGTGGGACATGGTCCTCACTCTGTGAAGGTGTGTCTGTGTCCTGTGTTTAGGTGGGACATGGTCCTCACTCTGTGAAGGTGTGTCTGTGTCCTGTGTTTAGGTGGGACATGGTCCTCACTCTGTGAAGGTGTGTCTGTGTGCTGTGTTTAGGTGGGACATGGTCCTCCTCTATGAAGGTGTGTCTGTGTGCTGTGTTTAGGTGGGACATGGTCCTCCTCTGTGAAGGTGTGTCTGTGTGCTGTGTTTAGGTGGGACATGGTCCTCCTCTATGAAGGTGTGTCTGTGTGCTGTGTTTAGGTGGGACATGGTCCTCCTCTATGAAGGTGTGTCTGTGTGCTGTGTTTAGGTGGGACATGGTCCTCACTCTGTGAAGGTGTGTCTGTGTGCTGTGTTTAGGTGGGACATGGTCCTCACTCTGTGAAGGTGTGTCTGTGTGCTGTGTTTAGGTGGGACATGGTCCTCCTCTATGAAGGTGTGTCTGTGTGCTGTGTTTAGGTGGGACATGGTCCTCCTCTGTGAAGGTGTGTCTGTGTCCTGTGTTTAGGTGGGACATGGTCCTCACTCTGTGAAGGTGTGTCTGTGTCCTGTGTTTAGGTGGGACATGGTCCTCACTCTGTGAAGGTGTGTCTGTGTGCTGTGTTTAGGTGGGACATGGTCCTCCTCTATGAAGGTGTGTCTGTGTGCTGTGTTTAGGTGGGACATGGTCCTCCTCTGTGAAGGTGTGTCTGTGTCCTGTGTTTAGGTGGGACATGGTCCTCCTCTGTGAAGGTGTGTCTGTGTCCTGTGTTTAGGTGGGACATGGTCCTCACTCTGTGAAGGTGTGTCTGTGTGCTGTGTTTAGGTGGGACATGGTCCTCACTCTGTGAAGGTGTGTCTGTGTCCTGTGTTTAGGTGGGACATGGTCCTCCTCTGTGAAGGTGTGTCTGTGTCCTGTGTTTAGGTGGGACATGGTCCTCACTCTGTGAAGGTGTGTCTGTGTCCTGTGTTTAGGTGGGACATGGTCCTCCTCTGTGAAGGTGTGTCTGTGTGCTGTGTTTAGGTGGGACATGGTCCTCACTCTGTGAAGGTGTGTCTGTGTCCTGTGTTTAGGTGGGACATGGTCCTCCTCTGTGAAGGTGTGTCTGTGTCCTGTGTTTAGGTGGGACATGGTCCTCCTCTGTGAAGGTGTGTCTGTGTGCTGTGTTTAGGTGGGACATGGTCCTCCTCTGTGAAGGTGTGTCTGTGTGCTGTGTTTAGGTGAGACATCGTCCTCCTCCTCCCCTCAGAAGGTGTGTCTGTGTCCTGTGTTTAGGTGGGACATGGTCCTCACTCTGTGAAGGTGTGTCTGTGTGCTGTGTTTAGGTGGGACATGGTCCTCCTCTGTGAAGGTGTGTCTGTGTCCTGTGTTTAGGTGGGACATGGTCCTCCTCTGTGAAGGTGTGTCTGTGTGCTGTGTTTAGGTAGGACATGGTCCTCACTCTGTGAAGGTGTGTCTGTGTGCTGTGTTTAGGTGGGACATGGTCCTCCTCTGTGAAGGTGTGTCTGTGTGCTGTGTTTAGGTGGGACATGGTCCTCACTCTGTGAAGGTGTGTCTGTGTCCTGTGTTTAGGTGGGACATGGTCCTCCTCTGTGATGGTGTGTCTGTGTGCTGTGTTTAGGTGGGACATGGTCCTCACTCTGTGAAGGTGTGTCTGTGTGCTGTGTTTAGGTGGGACATGGTCCTCCTCTGTGATGGTGTGTCTGTGTGCTGTGTTTAGGTGGGACATGGTCCTCCTCTGTGAAGGTGTGTCTGTGTCCTGTGTTTAGGTGGGACATGGTCCTCCTCTGTGAAGGTGTGTCTGTGTGCTGTGTTTAGGTGGGACATGGTCCTCACTCTGTGAAGGTGTGTCTGTGTGCTGTGTTTAGGTGGGACATGGTCCTCACTCTGTGAAGGTGTGTCTGTGTGCTGTGTTTAGGTGGGACATGGTCCTCACTCTGTGAAGGTGTGTCTGTGTGCTGTGTTTAGGTGGGACATGGTCCTCACTCTGTGAAGGTGTGTCTGTGTGCTGTGTTTAGGTGGGACATGGTCCTCCTCTGTGAAGGTGTGTCTGTGTGCTGTGTTTAGGTGGGACATGGTCCTCACTCTGTGAAGGTGTGTCTGTGTGCTGTGTTTAGGTGGGACATGGTCCTCCTCTGTGATGGTGTGTCTGTGTGCTGTGTTTAGGTGGGACATGGTCCTCCTCTGTGAAGGTGTGTCTGTGTCCTGTGTTTAGGTGGGACATGGTCCTCCTCTGTGAAGGTGTGTCTGTGTTTAGGTGGGACATGGTCCTCCTCTGTGAAGGTGTGTCTGTGTGCTGTGTTTAGGTGGGACATGGTCCTCCTCTGTGAAGGTGTGTCTGTGTCCTGTGTTTAGGTGGGACATGGTCCTCCTCTGTGAAGGTGTGTCTGTGTCCTGTGTTTAGGTGGGACATGGTCCTCCTCTGTGAAGGTGTGTCTGTGTCCTGTGTTTAGGTGGGACATGGTCCTCCTCTGTGAAGGTGTGTCTGTGTCCTGTGTTTAGGTGGGACATGGTCCTCACTCTGTGAAGGTGTGTCTGTGTGCTGTGTTTAGGTGGGACATGGTCCTCCTCTGTGAAGGTGTGTCTGTGTCCTGTGTTTAGGTGGGACATGGTCCTCCTCTGTGAAGGTGTGTCTGTGTCCTGTGTTTAGGTGGGACATGGTCCTCACTCTGTGAAGGTGTGTCTGTGTCCTGTGTTTAGGTGGGACATGGTCCTCCTCTGTGAAGGTGTGTCTGTGTCCTGTGTTTAGGTGGGACATGGTCCTCCTCTGTGAAGGTGTGTCTGTGTCCTGTGTTTAGGTGGGACATGGTCCTCACTCTGTGAAGGTGTGTCTGTGTGCTGTGTTTAGGTGGGACATGGTCCTCACTCTGTGAAGGTGTGTCTGTGTGCTGTGTTTAGGTGGGACATGGTCCTCCTCTGTGAAGGTGTGTCTGTGTCCTGTGTTTAGGTGGGACATGGTCCTCCTCTGTGAAGGTGTGTCTGTGTCCTGTGTTTAGGTGGGACATGGTCCTCCTCTGTGAAGGTGTGTCTGTGTCCTGTGTTTAGGTGGGACATGGTCCTACTCTGTGAAGGTGTGTCTGTGTGCTGTGTTTAGGTGGGACATGGTCCTCCTCTGTGAAGGTGTGTCTGTGTGCTGTGTTTAGGTGGGACATGGTCCTCACTCTGTGAAGGTGTGTCTGTGTGCTGTGTTTAGGTGGGACATGGTCCTCCTCTGTGAAGGTGTGTCTGTGTCCTGTGTTTAGGTGGGACATGGTCCTCCTCTGTGAAGGTGTGTCTGTGTCCTGTGTTTAGGTGGGACATGGTCCTCCTCTGTGAAGGTGTGTCTGTGTGCTGTGTTTAGGTGGGACATGGTCCTCCTCTGTGAAGGTGTGTCTGTGTGCTGTGTTTAGGTGGGACATGGTCCTCACTCTGTGAAGGTGTGTCTGTGTCCTGTGTTTAGGTGGGACATGGTCCTCCTCTGTGAAGGTGTGTCTGTGTGCTGTGTTTAGGTGGGACATGGTCCTCCTCTGTGAAGGTGTGTCTGTGTGCTGTGTTTAGGTGGGACATGGTCCTCACTCTGTGAAGGTGTGTCTGTGTCCTGTGTTTAGGTGGGACATGGTCCTCCTCTGTGAAGGTGTGTCTGTGTGCTGTGTTTAGGTGGGACATGGTCCTCCTCTGTGAAGGTGTGTCTGTGTGCTGTGTTTAGGTGGGACATGGTCCTCACTCTGTGAAGGTGTGTCTGTGTGCTGTGTTTAGGTGAGACATGGTCCTCACTCTGTGAAGGTGTGTCTGTGTCCTGTGTTTAGGTGGGACATGGTCCTCACTCTGTGAAGGTGTGTCTGTGTCCTGTGTTTAGGTGGGACATGGTCCTCCTCTGTGAAGGTGTGTCTGTGTCCTGTGTTTAGGTGGGACATGGTCCTCACTCTGTGAAGGTGTGTCTGTGTGCTGTGTTTAGGTGGGACATGGTCCTCCTCTGTGAAGGTGTGTCTGTGTCCTGTGTTTAGGTGGGACATGGTCCTCCTCTGTGAAGGTGTGTCTGTGTCCTGTGTTTAGGTGGGACATGGTCCTCACTCTGTGAAGGTGTGTCTGTGTCCTGTGTTTAGGTGGGACATGGTCCTCCTCTGTGAAGGTGTGTCTGTGTCCTGTGTTTAGGTGGGACATGGTCCTCCTCTGTGAAGGTGTGTCTGTGTCCTGTGTTTAGGTGGGACATGGTCCTCACTCTGTGAAGGTGTGTCTGTGTGCTGTGTTTAGGTGGGACATGGTCCTCACTCTGTGAAGGTGTGTCTGTGTGCTGTGTTTAGGTGGGACATGGTCCTCCTCTGTGAAGGTGTGTCTGTGTCCTGTGTTTAGGTGGGACATGGTCCTCCTCTGTGAAGGTGTGTCTGTGTCCTGTGTTTAGGTGGGACATGGTCCTCCTCTGTGAAGGTGTGTCTGTGTCCTGTGTTTAGGTGGGACATGGTCCTCCTCTGTGAAGGTGTGGTCTGTGTGCTGTGTTTAGGTGGGACATGGTCCTCCCCTCAGAAGGTGTGTCTGTGTGCTGTGTTTAGGTGGGACCCCGTCCTCCTCCTCCCCTCAGAAGGTGTGTACCTACCAGGACATCTTGGACCACCTGAACCTGACGGCCAGTAACGAGCGCCTCAGGCTGACCCGGCCCGTCCGGGACCACACACAGCGCACCGACGTGGACCTGGACGTGTTCCTCTACGCCATCCTCAGCGTGGTAAATAAACCCATTCTGACCTGAGATCAGATTCATACGAGGTTTCCACTGGACACACACTGATCTGATGAACCCATTCTGACCTGAGATCAGATTCTAAAAAATGTCAGTCGTTCTTCGATTTTTCAAAAATAGCAGACCTACAAGCTCATAGCGCGCCACTCGGTGGCGCGATATGAGCTTGTAGATCTGCTATTTTTCAATAGCTAAAGCATAACATGATGCCGACACCAAAATGGGTTCCCGTTCAGAATGGGTTAAAGGTATATTCAGTGATTTCACTTAAAGGACCACTTCACCACTTTTCAACCTATCTTCATATAATAAGTCCTCACTAATGTTCATGAAAAGATTGTGCAATTTTTTCTACTCTGTCTGTGTCCCATATTAGGGCTGTGGGCAGTTCAGAAACCGTCTTCCAGTGACATCATCGATGGGGTATACAAGCTAATAAAAACTGCAGGCTTTCTAGTCCTGAAAAGTTGCAATGCAAATTCTCACGATAATGAAAATCTAAACATTTTTGTAAAGTAATCTTGTTTAATAAATAATCTGATCTAATGATGAGGTCACTGGAAGACGGTTTCTAAACTGCCCACAGCCCTCCTATATGAGACACAGACTGAGTAGAAAACAATCGTGCCATTTTATCATGATTATTAGTGAAGTGAAGATAGGTTGAAAAGTGGTGAAGTGGTCCTTTAATAATGAAACTGTCAGGATGTAATAGACATTTTTAGAATCTGATCTCAGGTCAGAATGGGTTAATTCAAATATCACATTTATTTGTATTACTATAGAGTGTGCTGACCATATAAGGAGTTCCTCCCGTCCACAGTGAACTGCAGGGGTCAACAAAAAAAAACCCTAGTTTTGGTTTTGGTGGTGGGTGACAAAGCCTTCATCCAATCAGGATAGAGGGGGCCTTCCTCCAATCACGATCGAGCGGGGGCTCCCCCCCCCCACTGTAGAGTGTGTGCATAGGACATAATCTTGTTACCGGGGCGGACCGGGTTTACTCTGTCTCCTTCCACTGCTGTGCTAATGGAGGATGTTGAGTGGACATAATGTCACCATTATCCACAGAGTGGCACACTGTGTTTCAGTGCTGAAAAGTAGTACAAAAACTAAGTAGATTTAATTACATACTGTATTTGTTTTGTCCCCAGAATGAGAAATCCCAGACTTTCATCCCTCTGATCTGGATCGTTACGGTGAGTTCTCCTGATGCAGATTCTCCACAGCTTCACTTACAGTGTGAATGCTCCTAATAAATAATAATAATAATAATGCATTTTATTTATAAAGCGCTGTACAACCTCATGAATCTCAAAGTGCTACAGAGATTAACCCATTCTGACCTGAGATCAGATTCTAAAAAATGTCAGTCGTTCTTCGATTTTTTCAAAAATAGCAGACCTACAAGCTCGTAGCGCGCCACTCGGTGGCGCGCTACGAGCTTGTAGATCTGCTATTTTTCAATAGCTAAAGCATAACATGATGCTAAGACCAAAATGGGTTCCTAGTTCAGAATGGGTTAAAAGCATGGCAACATAATACAATAAATGAACCGTATGAGGCAACATCATGAGCAGTAAAACATGTTTAGGGGAAAAGCTTTCTTAAAAAGGTACCGGGTCCTAGAAGCCCATTCTTAACAGTTTGACTGCGGAAAACGATTTATCGGACTTTTAATCAACCCCCCTTCACTGCCGAGATTGTTGTATTACCTTTAGAGCATACGCTGAATTATTTGGGCTTTTAATCCGCGAAAATCCAGCAAAAAAAGCTCCCGTGGTTTGTTATGATCCGAGCGTATCATCCACCATCTTGGTGCACCCGGAAGACGCACACAAGACTCGTCTCAATGAGGCGTTGCACCCCATGCATTTCCATTGGCCTCAATTTCCCAGAAGCCCTAGCAGCCCACAGCATGTGACGATTTCCGGTTTTTTTATCACAACAGATGCGCCTACTCTCTTTCTCCGCGGCGAAGAAGAATTTTCTTTTTTTTGTTTACATTACGGCGGATTAAACACATAAAACAAAACTCGCGTATGTCCGATATGGCAGCGACATTAACCTGGAGTAATCCATTCAAAGCACGGAAACTGTTAAAAGAGTCTGTGGACTGTGCATTTCCGCTCGTGATAATCACATTGTGGTGATTTAGTTTGAGGTATCGTGCAGTCGTATAAGCCATACACACTGGACCCATGAGTTGGTGTGAGATGGTCCATACAGGATATGGGTCGCCCAAGTGGTTAGTTAACAAAAGTGTAATTTGAAGTTTAACCCATTCTGAACGGGGACCCATTTTGGTGTCAGCATCATGTCGTGCTTTATAGCTATTTAAAAATAGCAGATCTACAAGCTCATATCGCGCCACCGAGTGGCTTGTAGGTCTGCTATTTTTGAAAAATCGAAGAACGACTGACAGAAACGTAGCTTTTTCAGAAAACTGTCATTTTCAAACAGACATTTTTAGAATCTGATCTCAGGTCAGAATGGGTTAAAGCACATGTTGATCATGATATACGGTAGTTAATCGGAAGTATCTGAGGTACAGTAATGGCATCGTGGCATTCTCATATTTTACTTTCATATCTAACTAACGATCTCTCATCAATCAATCAATCAATCAATGTGACTCTCTCCACTGTCATTGTTGTGTAAGGCGTGGAAGACCGACTACATCCAATGGGACCCGGCCGACTTCTGTGGGATCGACCGGATCACCCTCCCTAAAGGTCTGCTCTGGAGGCCAGACCTCTTCATCTATGAGACGTGAGTATCGCCCTCCTCTTCATCTATGAGACGTGAGTATCACCCTCCTCTTCATCTATGAGACGTGAGTATCACCCTCCTCTTCATCTATGAGACGTGAGTATTGTCGAGGAAATGTGAATACCTGAGTTGTATATTTAAGGACATCATAAACCAAGCCGTGAGAGCTGTTAAGCTATAAGGAGCTGTTTTCTGTTCCACTGACATTTGACCAGCTGTGACTTGTGTGGAGGGGTCTCATTGGCATGTGTTAGGACCCACCCCTGGGGGGGGGGGGTAATAATGTATTTAAGCTGAAGTCTGACTGAGATGTTTTGAGTCAGTGTGTGGTGTTCCATTGTAACGCTACATGGCTACTTCGTATTCGAATACAATCTATTCCAATACTCTGAAACTCTGAATTGTGTCTGTCTCGATTATTGTGTTCAACTGTGTTATATGTGCACACCGACAGATTGCCTTAACAGTATCACCCTCCTCTTCATCTATGAGACGTGAGTATCACCCTCCTCTTCATCTATGAGACGTGAGTATCGCCCTCATCTTCATCTATATGAGACGTGAGTATCACCCTCCTCTTCATCTATGAGACGTGAGTATCGCCCTCCTCTTCATCTATGAGACGTGAGTATCGCCCTCATCTTCATCTATATGAGACGTGAGTATCACCCTCCTCTTCATCTATGAGACGTGAGTATCGCCCTCCTCTTCATCTATATGAGACGTGAGTATCACCCTCCTCTTCATCTATGAGACGTGAGTATCGCCCTCCTCTTCATCTATATGAGACGTGAGTATCACCCTCCTCTTCATCAATGAGACGTGAGTATCACCCTCCTCTTCATCTATGAGACGTGAGTATCACCCTCCTCTTCATCTATGAGACGTGAGTATCACCCTCCTCTTCATCTATGAGACGTGAGTATCACCCTCCTCTTCATCTATGAGACGTGAGTATCGCCCTCCTCTTCATCTATATGAGACGTGAGTATCACCCTCCTCTTCATCAATGAGACGTGAGTATCGCCCTCCTCTTCATCTATATGAGACGTGAGTATCACCCTCCTCTTCATCAATGAGACGTGAGTATCACCCACCTCTTCATCTATGAGACGTGAGTATCGCCCTCCTCTTCATCTATGAGACGTGAGTATCACCCTCCTCTTCATCTATGAGACGTGAGTATCACCCTCCTCTTCATCTATGAGACGTGAGTATCACCCTCCTCTTCATCAATGAGACGTGAGTATCACCCTCCTCTTCATCTATGAGACGTGAGTATCACCCTCCTCTTCATCAATGAGACATGAGTATCGCCCTCCTCCCCGAAGACCTTCTCCTCACCCTGGACATTGATATATTATCCCATTCTGACCTGAGATCAGATTCTAAAAATGTATGTTTGAAAATGACAGTTTTCTGACAAAGCTATGTTTCTATGTCAGTCGTTCTTTGATTTTTCAAAAATAGCAGACCTACAAGCTCATAGCACGCCACTCGGTGGCGCGCTATGAGCTTGTAGATCTGCTATTTTTCAATAGCTAAAGCACAACATAGTGCTAACACCAAAATGGGTTCCCGTTCAGAATGGGTTCAGCTAATTACTAGTATTAAAATGTTAGACTTTTTTTCATGTCCAATGTATATTTGTAATGCATTTGAAATTAAACACAAATGTTACTTTTCAGGATTCCAATTCAAATATAGCAAAAATAGCTGATCTACAAGCTATTTTGAGCTTTTTCAGCTTGTAGATTTTTTGCTCCGACAGTAATATGCAACGTGGCCCTCTGGAGTGAGTGTGGAACTATAGTGGCCCTCTGGAGTGAGTGTGGAACTATAGTGGCCCTCTGGAGTGAGTGTGGAACTATAGTGGCCCTCTGGAGTGAGTGTGGAACTATAGTGGCCCTCTGGAGTGAGTGTGGAACTATAGTGGCCCTCTGGAGTGAGTGTGGAACTATAGTGGCCCTCTGGAGTGAGTGTGGAACTATAGTGGCCCTCTGGAGTGAGTGTGGAACTATAGTGGCCCTCTGGAGTGAGTGTGGAACTATAGTGGCCCTCTGGAGTGAGTGTGGAACTACAGTGGCCCTCTGGAGTGAGTGTGGAACTATAGTGGCCCTCTGGAGTGAGTGTGGAACTATAGTGGCCCTCTGGAGTGAGTGTGGAACTATAGTGGCCCTCTGGAGTGAGTGTGGAACTATAGTGGTCCTCTGGAGTGAGTGTGGAACTATAGTGGCCCTCTGGAGTGAGTGTGGAACTACAGTGGCCCTCTGGAGTGAGTGTGGGACTATAGTGGTCCTCTGGAGTGAGTGTGGAACTATAGTGGCCCTCTGGAGTGAGTGTGGAACTATAGTGGCCCTCTGGAGTGAGTGTGGAACTATAGTGGCCCTCTGGAGTGAGTGTGGAACTATAGTGGCCCCTCTGGAGTGAGTGTGGAACTATAGTGGCCCTCTGGAGTGAGTGTGGAACTATAGTGGCCCTCTGGAGTGAGTGTGGAACTATAGTGGCCCTCTGGAGTGAGTGTGGAACTATAGTGGTCCTCTGGAGTGAGTGTGGAACTATAGTGGCCCTCTGGAGTGAGTGTGGAACTATAGTGGCCCTCTGGAGTGAGTGTGGAACTATAGTGGCCCTCTGGAGTGAGTGTGGAACTATAGTGGCCCTCTGGAGTGAGTGTGGAACTATAGTGACCCTCTGGAGTGAGTGTGGAACTATAGTGGCCCTCTGGAGTGAGTGTGGAACTACAGTGGCCCTCTGGAGTGAGTGTGGAACTATAGTGGCCCTCTGGAGTGAGTGTGGAACTATAGTGGCCCTCTGGAGTGAGTGTGGAACTATAGTGGCCCTCTGGAGTGAGTGTGGAACTATAGTGGCCCTCTGGAGTGAGTGTGGAACTATAGTGGCCCTCTGTAGTGAGTGTGGAACTACAGTGGCCCTCTGGAGTGAGTGTGGAACTATAGTGGCCCTCTGGAGTGAGTGTGGAACTATAGTGGCCCTCTGGAGTGAGTGTGGAACTATAGTGGCCCTCTGGAGTGAGTGTGGAACTATAGTGGTCCTCTGGAGTGAGTGTGGAACTATAGTGGCCCTCTGGAGAGAGTGTGGAACTACAGTGGCCCTCTGGAGTGAGTGTGGAACTATAGTGGTCATCTGGAGTGAGTGTGGAACTATAGTGGTCCTCTGGAGTGAGTGTGGAACTATAGTGGTCCTCTGGAGTGAGTGTGGAACTACAGTGGCCCTCTGGAGTGAGTGTGGAACTACAGTGGCCCCTCTGGAGTGAGTGTGGAACTACAGTGGCCCTCTGGAGTGAGTGTGGAACTACAGTGGCCCTCTGGAGTGAGTGTGGAACTACAGTGGCCCTCTCCATCGTCAAAGTTGCCCACCCCTGCTCTGGATCGAGAGCGTCTGCTAAATGCCTATACATTGTACCGGGTACAGGACGGACACGGAGCTGTCCTGTGAGACGCCGTACCTGTACGTGATGCAGGACGGCAGGGTGTCCGTGGAGGAGGCGCTCAGGGTGACCTGCACCTGCAAACTGGACGTCTACAAGTTCCCCTTCGACACGCAGAGCTGCAACCTCACCTTCACCTCCGCCGTCTACCACTGTGAGAATAATAATAATAATAATAATAACACGTTATTCACCTTCACGTCCACCGTCTACCACTGTGAGAATAATAATAATAATAATAATAACACGTTATTCACCTTCACCTCCGCCGTCTACCACTGTGAGACAATAATAATAATAACAACAAAACATTATTCACCTTCACCTCCACTGTGTACCACTGTGAGACAATAATAATAATAACAACAAAACATTATTCACCTTCACCTCCACTGTGTACCACTGTGAGACAATAATAATAATAACAACAATATAACGTTATTCACCTTCACCTCCGCTGTGTACCACTGTGAGACAATAATAACAATAATAACAACAATATAACGTTATTCACCTTCACCTCCACTGTGTACCACTGTGAGACAATAATAACAATAACAACAATAAAACGTTATTCACCTTCACCTCCACTGTGTACCACTGTGAGACAATAATAATAATAACAACAAAACGTTATTCACCTTCACCTCCACTGTGTACCACTGTGAGACAATAATAATAATAACAACAAAACGTTATTCACCTTCACCTCCACTGTCTACCACTGTGAGACAATAATAATAATAATAATAACAACAAAACGTTATTCACCTTCACCTCCGCTGTGTACCACTGTGAGACAATAATAACAATAACAACAATATAACGTTATTCACCTTCACCTCCACTGTGTACCACTGTGAGACAATAATAATAATAATAATAACAACAAAACGTTATTCACCTTCACCTCCACTGTGTACCACTGTGAGACAATAATAACAATAACAACAACAAAACGTTATTCACCTTCACCTCCGCTGTGTACCACTGTGAGACAATAATAATAATAACAACAAAACGTTATTCACCTTCACCTCCACTGTCTACCACTGTGAGACAATAATAACAATAACAACAACAAAACGTTATTCACCTTCACCTCCACTGTGTACCACTGTGAGACAATAATAATAATAACAACAAAACGTTATTCACCTTCACCTCCACTGTCTACCACTGTGAGACAATAATAACAATAACAACAATAAAACGTTATTCACCTTCACCTCCACTGTGTACCACTGTGAGACAATAATAATAATAACAACAAAACGTTATTCACCTTCACCTCCACTGTGTACCACTGTGAGACAATAATAACAATAACAACAATAAAACGTTATTCACCTTCACCTCCACTGTGTACCACTGTGAGACAATAATAATAATAACAACAAAACGTTATTCACCTTCACCTCCACTGTCTACCACTGTGAGACAATAATAATAATAATAATAACAACAAAACGTTATTCACCTTCACCTCCGCTGTGTACCACTGTGAGACAATAATAACAATAACAACAATATAACGTTATTCACCTTCACCTCCACTGTGTACCACTGTGAGACAATAATAATAATAATAATAATAATAATAACAACAAAACGTTATTCACCTTCACCTCCGCTGTGTACCACTGTGAGACAATAATAACAATAACAACAACAAAACGTTATTCACCTTCACCTCCGCTGTGTACCACTGTGAGACAATAATAACAATAACAACAATATAACGTTATTCACCTTCACCTCCGCTGTGTACCACTGTGAGACAATAATAACAATAACAACAATATAACGTTATTCACCTTCACCTCCACTGTGTACCACTGTGAGACAATAATAATAATAATAATAATAACAAAACGTTATTCACCTTCACCTCAGCTGTCTACCACTGTGAGACAATAATAACAATAACAACAAAACGTTATTCACCTTCACCTCCACTGTGTACCACTGTGAGACAATAATAACAATAACAACAAAACGTTATTCACCTTCACCTCCGCTGTGTACCACTGTGAGACAATAATAACAATAATAATAACAAAACGTAATTCACCTTCACCTCCGCTGTGTACCACTGTGAGACAATAATAACAATAACAACAAAACGTTATTCACCTTCACCTCCACTGTGTACCACTGTGAGACAATAATAACAATAACAACAAAACGTTATTCACCTTCACCTCCACTGTGTACCACTGTGAGACAATAATAATAATAACAACAAAACGTTATTCACCTTCACCTCCACTGTGTACCACTGTGAGACAATAATAACAATAACAACAAAACGTTATTCACCTTCACCTCCACTGTGTACCACTGTGAGACAATAATAACAATAATAACAACAAAACGTTATTCACCTTCACCTCCGCTGTGTACCACTGTGAGACAATAATAACAATAACAACAATATAACGTTATTCACCTTCACCTCCGCTGTGTACCACTGTGAGACAATAATAACAATAACAACAATATAACGTTATTCACCTTCACCTCCACTGTGTACCACTGTGAGACAATAATAACAATAACAACAATATAACGTTATTCACCTTCACCTCCGCTGTGTACCACTGTGAGACAATAATAACAACAAAACGTTATTCACCTTCACCTCCGCTGTGTACCACTGTGAGACAATAATAATAATAATAACAAAACGTTATTCACCTTCACCTCCGCTGTGTACCACTGTGAGACAATAATAACAATAACAACAATATAACGTTATTCACCTTCACCTCCACTGTGTACCACTGTGAGACAATAATAATAATAACAACAATATAACGTTATTCACCTTCACCTCCGCTGTGTACCACTGTGAGACAATAATAACAATAACAACAATATAACGTTATTCACCTTCACCTCCACTGTGTACCACTGTGAGACAATAATAATAATAATAACAAAACGTTATTCACCTTCACCTCCGCTGTGTACCACTGTGAGACAATAATAACAAAACGTTATACCTTCTAGTGTTTAGTCTAGTTTTAGTCGACTAAATGTCATACGATTTTATTCGACTAAATCTACAGTTGATTTAGTCGACTAAAATGTGTTTTGACAGTTGATGTCGTTGTAATGACATATTTTACACTTTGGCTGCATGCTGAAAATAGCAGATCTACAATCTCACAAACTTTTGTTTAGTTTTCTCTCTCTCCCTCCCCCTCCCCCTCCCCCTCCCCCTCCCCCTCCCCCTCCCCCTCCCCCTTCCCCTCCCTCCCTCCCTCCCTCCCTCCTCCCCTCAGACGGCGAGATGCTGCTCAGGCCCATCTCGGACTCGCTGCGCATCACGGAGCGAGACAGCGTGATGCAGGCTCAGGGCGAGTGGGAGTTCCTCCACATGCTGGTCACCAGCGACAACTTCACCCTGAACGCCTCCGTACCGGGAGTCTGGAGCCGCGTCACCTACACCGTATGTAACAACCACACCCTGAACGCCTCCATACCGGGAGTCTGGAGCCGCGTCACGTACACCGTATGCAACAACCACACCCTGAACGCCTCCATACCGGGAGTCTGGAGCCGCGTCACGTACACCGTATGTAACAACCACACCCTGAACGCCTCCATACCGGGAGTCTGGAGCCGCGTCACGTACACCGTATGTAACAACCACACCCTGAACGCCTCCATACCGGGAGTCTGGAGCCGCGTCACGTACACCGTATGTAACAACCACACCCTGAACGCCTCCATACCGGGAGTCTGGAGCCGCGTCACGTACACCGTATGTAACAACCACACCCTGAACGCCTCCATACCGGGAGTCTGGAGCCGCGTCACCTACACCGTATGTAACAACCACACCCTGAACGCCTCCATACCGGGAGTCTGGAGCCGCGTCACGTACACCGTATGTAACAACCACACCCTGAACGCCTCCATACCGGGAGTCTGGAGCCGCGTCACGTACACCGTATGTAACAACCACACCCTGAACGCCTCCATACCGGGAGTCTGGAGCCGCGTCACGTACACCGTATGTAACAACCACACCCTGAACGCCTCCATACCGGGAGTCTGGAGCCGCGTCACCTACACCGTATGTAACAACCACACCCTGAACGCCTCCATACCGGGAGTCTGGAGCCGCGTCACGTACACCGTATGTAACAAGTACACCCTGAACGCCTCCATACCGGGAGTCTGGAGCCGCGTCACGTACACCGTATGTAACAACCACACCCTGAACGCCTCCATACCGGGAGTCTGGAGCCGCGTCACGTACACCGTATGTAACAACCACACCCTGAACGCCTCCATACCGGGAGTCTGGAGCCGCGTCACGTACACCGTATGTAACAACCACACCCTGAACGCCTCCATACCGGGAGTCTGGAGCCGCGTCACGTACACCGTATGTAACAACCACACCCTGAACGCCTCCATACCGGGAGTCTGGAGCCGCGTCACCTACACCGTATGTAACAACCACACCCTGAACGCCTCCATACCGGGAGTCTGGAGCCGCGTCACGTACACCGTATGTAACAACCACACCCTGAACGCCTCCATACCGGGAGTCTGGAGCCGCGTCACGTACACCGTATGTAACAACCACACCCTGAACGCCTCCGTACCGGGAGTCTGGAGCCGCGTCACGTACACCGTATGTAACAACCACACCCTGAACGCCTCCATACCGGGAGTCTGGAGCCGCGTCACGTACACCGTATGTAGCCATCAGTAGACCTCGCCTCACCGGGCTCTCCACCTCGGAGGAAAGCCTATAGGGTCTCTGTTTCAAAAGACCGTACGGTCCGGTTGGGAGCGGATGATATGTGACCAGGGACAGTAGTTTGATATACAAGGGGGCCATGGTCATGTTTCAGTTCTTTACATATTATGAAACTGCACACTGTAACCTTTCATATGATGTATTGCTCATTGAAATTGGGGGGGAAATGAAGAAGATATGACCATTTGACACCTAGTGAAACAGAAAAGTCAAAATAGAGCATTCCACATTCAAAGATATCAGCAGTGATCTGTGACTTTAGGGGGCGCTGTTTTCCCTTCATTCGTTACGTCATGTTGTAGTATTGTTTTGTAGTCATTGATTGATTGATTGATTGAAGTATTTATTAACAGTTTGCAGAATTACAGTACATTTCAAGCACAAACTCAATACAAAGACTGTTAACTGTGAGTGGACGACCCAATTAAGCATTACACTTGTTTACAACAGGGTCCACATTGTTCAATTCATCAAAAATCATCAGTCATCAGGATGATATCGTTACGTCATGTTGTAGTATTGTTTTGTAGTCATCAGGATGATATCGTTACGTCATATTGTAGTATTGTTTTGTAGTCATCAGGATGATATCGTTAGGTCATGTTGTAGTATTGTTTTGTAGTCATCAGGATGATATCGTTAGGTCATGTTGTAGTATTGTTTTGTAGTCATCAGGATGATATCGTTACGTCATGTTGTAGTCATTGTTTTGTAGTCATCAGGATGATATCGTTAGGTCATGTTGTAGTATTGTTTTGTAGTCATCAGGATGATATCGTTACGTCATGTTGTAGTCATTGTTTTGTAGTCATCAGGATGATATCGTTACGTCATGTTGTAGTCATTGTTTTGTAGTCATCAGGATGATATCGTTAGGTCATGTTGTAGTATTGTTTTGTAGTCATCAGGATGATATCGTTACGTCATGTTGTAGTATTGTTTTGTAGTCATCAGGATGATATCGTTACGTCATGTTGTAGTCATTGTTTTGTAGTCATCAGGATGATATCGTTATGTCATGTCGTAGTATTGTTTTGTAGTCATCAGGATGATATCGTTACGTCATGTTGTAGTATTGTTTTGTAGTCATCAGGATGATATCGTTACGTCATGTTGTACTATTGTTTTGTAGTCATCAGGATGATATCGTTACGTCATGTTGTAGTATTGTTTTGTAGTCATCAGGATGATATGGTTACGTCATGTTGTAGTATTGTTTTGTAGTCATCAGGATGATATCGTTACGTCATGTTGTAGTATTGTTTTGTAGTCATCAGGATGATATTGTTACGTCATGTTGTAGTATTGTTTTGTAGTCATCAGGATGATATTGTTACGTCATGTTGTAGTATTGTTTTGTAGTCATCAGGATGATATCGTTACGTCATGTTGTAGTATTGTTTTGTAGTCATCAGGATGATATCGTTAAGTCATGTTGTAGTATTGTTTTGTAGTCATCAAAACACATTTTAGTCTACACATTCAACTGAAATCTTATGACATTTAGGGCTGTATTTTGCGTGTCTTAAGTACCAGGTCTTATTCCCTAACTTGAGTAAACTAAAGACCTGGAGGCGTGATCAATGCTCTTTGGCTATTCTGAGTGGCCAAAGAGCATTGGTCACGCCTCCAGGTCTTTAGTTTACTCAAGTTAGGGAATAAGACCTGGTACTTAAGACACTCAAAACAGTCTACTAAAACTAGACTAACACTAAAGCATTTCAGATTACTAAAATATGACTAAAACTAAATCAAAATGTGCTGTCAAAGTCAACACTAGTATCACATACACTGTAGTAGTTGAAGCAAAGTAGGACTACATACACAAAAAGTACAGTAGGCCTACTCAAGTAAACACCACTTGTCACCCCCCCCCCCCCCCTTTCCCCTCACTGTATATGTTTCTTTTCCCTTTTTGCTTCCTTTATGATGAATTCCTGTTCTGTTCTTTGACTATATGGAAGTGTCTATTTGTATGTCTCTAAATGTGTTGATGAATATTGAACAAGGTGGACCCTGTTGTAAACAAGTGTAATGCTTAATTGTTCAGTTAAGTCTGTTGTATTGAGTTTGTGCTTCAAATGTACTGTAATTCTGCACAATATTTCAATCAATCAATGCTTGCTTGCTTGCTTGATTGATTGATTGACAGTTTGCAAAGACAAGCACCAGACGGTACGGTTCAATACAAGGTCTGCTAATCAATCAATGGACCAATAGGAAGTGATAAGCCGCCGTCCTACCGTATATAGATCACAATGAAGAGGATCCCGATCCTCTGTGTCATCAACTTCCTGATTCCCATCCTGTTCTTCCTGGTTCTGGACCTCAGCTCCTTCCTGATCGCTGAGCAGCGCGGAGAGAAGCTGGGCTTCAAGGTACCCGAAGGGTTAAACCATTACTACCCTAACACTGTACCATCACTATAGTACCCATTAAGCCATCCACTAGGAGACCAGCTGGGCTTCAAGGTACACAAAGGGTTAACCATCACAAACTTAACCATTACTGTACCATCACTATAGTACCCATTAAGCCATCCACTAGGAGACCAGCTGGGCTTCAAGGTACACAAAGGGTTAACCATCACAAACTTAACCATTACTGTACCATCACTATAGTACCCATTAATCCATCCACTAGGAGACCAGCTGGGCTTCAAGGTACACAAAGGGTTAACCATCACAAACTTAACCATTACTGTACCATCACTATAGTACCCATTAATCCATCCACTAGGAGACCAGCTGGGCTTCAAGGTACACAAAGGGTTAACCATCACAAACTTAACCATTACTGTACCATCACTATAGTACCCATTAAGCCATCCACTAGGAGACCAGCTGGGCTTCAAGGTACACAAAGGGTTAACCCATCACTAACTTAACCATTACTGTACCATCACTATAGTACCCATTAAGCCATCCACTAGGAGACCAGCTGGGCTTCAAGGTACACAAAGGGTTAACCATCACAAACTTAACCATTACTGTACCATCACTATAGTACCCATTAAGCCATCCACTAGGAGACCAGCTGGGCTTCAAGGTACACAAAGGGTTAACCATCACAAACTTAACCATCACTGTACCATCACTATAGTACCCATTAAGCCATCCACTAGGAGACCAGCTGGGCTTCAAGGTACACAAAGGGTTAAACCATCACTAACTTAACCATTACTACCCTAACACTACCCTAACACTGTACCATCACTATAGTACCCATTAACCCATTTTGACCTGAAATCGGATTCTAAAAAATGTCTTCTACATCCTGACAGTTTTCTGAAAAAGCCATGTTTCTGTCAGTCGTTCGATTTTTCAAAAATAGCAGACCTACAAGCTCATAGCACGCCACTCGGTGGCGCGCTATGAAGGGATGAGCGAGTTACGTCAGGACTTTAGAACCAGGGGAATCGAAGGGATGAGCGAGTTACGTCAGGACTTTAGAACCAGGGGAATCGAAGGGATGAGCGAGTTACGTCAGGACTTTAGAACCAGGGGAATCGAAGGGATGAGCGAGTGACGTCAGGACTTTAGAACCAGGGGAATCGAAGGGATGAGCGAGTGACGTCAGGACTTTCGAACCAGGGGAATCGAAGGGATGAGCGAGTTACGTCAGGACTTTCGAACCAGGGGAATGGAAGGGATGAGCGAGTTACGTCAGTAACTTCGGTGCTCTATAGACCCTTATGGGTCTGTAACTCTGAGAGTGTACAAATTTAACCACATGGACCCCTTAGTCCATTTGATTCCACGTGTACACTCTCAGAGTGCCAAGGGAAACAAATACTTCTTCATTATACCAAATAACTGTTAACTGAATCTACAGCGTGGTAGACTACAGATAAGCAGCACACCAACATCGATCAAAGTCGATGCTCATCAACAACAGATAATTATCGGTTAAGCCATTCTGGGCGGGCACCCATTTTGGTGTCAGCATCATGTTATGCTTTAGCTATTTAAAAATAGCAGATCTACAAGCTCATATCGTGCCACCGAGTGGCGCGATACGAGCTTGTAGGTCTGCTATTTTTGAAAAATCGAAGAGCGACTGACATTTTTAGAATCTGATCTCAGGTCAGAATGGGTTCATCAGACCAGTGTGTGTCCGGCGGAAACCTCGTATGAATCTGATCTCAGGTCAGAATGGGTTAAAGTCAGCTTTATTTGCTGAATTGATGAATGGTTGAATTGATCGTGTCCATCCCTGTGCTTCAAGGTGACCGTGCTGCTGGCCATCTCCGTCCTGCTGCTCATCTTAAACGACATGCTGCCCTCCATGTCTGGGTCTCCCCTCATCGGTAAAACATCTTAAATCACATGTCTGGGTCTCCCCTCATTGGTAAAGCATCTTAAATCACATGTCTGGGTCTCCCCTCATCGGTAAAACATCTTAAATCACATGTCTGGGTCTCCCCTCATCGGTAAAACATCTTAAATCACATGTCTGGGTCTCCACTCATTGGTAAAGCATCTTAAATCACATGTCTGGGTCTCCCCTCATTGGTAAAACATCTTAAATCACATGTCTGGGTCTCCACTCATTGGTAAAACATCTTAAATCACATGTCTGGGTCTCCACTCATTGGTAAAACATCTTAAATCACATGTCTGGGTCTCCACTCATTGGTAAAGCATCTTAAACCACATGTCTGGGTCTCCACTCATTGGTAAAGCATCTTAAATCACATGTCTGGGTCTCCACTCATTGGTAAAACATCTTAAATCACATGTCTGGGTCTCCACTCATTGGTAAAGCATCTTAAATCACATGTCTGGGTCTCCACTCATTGGTAAAGCATCTTAAATCACATGTCTGGGTCTCTACTCATTGGTAAAACATCTTAAATCACATGTCTGGGTCTCCCCTCATCGGTAAAACATCTTAAATCACATGTCTGGGTCTCCACTCATTGGTAAAACATCTTAAATCACATGTCTGGGTCTCCACTCATTGGTAAAACATCTTAAATCACATGTCTGGGTCTCCACTCATTGGTAAAACATCTTAAATCACATGTCTGGGTCTCCACTCATTGGTAAAGCATCTTAAATCACATGTCTGGGTCTCCCCTCATTGGTAAAACATCTTAAATCACATGTCTGGGTCTCCCCTCATTGGTAAAACATCTTAAATCACATGTCTGGGTCTCCCCTCATTGGTAAAACATCTTAAATCACATGTCTGGGTCTCCACTCATTGGTAAAACATCTTAAACCACATGTCTGGGTCTCCCCTCATCGGTAAAACATCTTAAATCACATGTCTGGGTCTCCACCCATTGGTAAAACATCTTAAATCACATGTCTGGGTCTCCACCCATTGGTAAAACATCTTAAATCACATGTCTGGGTCTCCACTCATTGGTAAAACATCTTAAATCACATGTCTGGGTCTCCACTCATTGGTAAAGCATCTTAAATCACATGTCTGGGTCTCCACTCATTGGTAAAACATCTTAAATCACATGTCTGGGTCTCCACTCATTGGTAAAGCATCTTAAATCACATGTCTGGGTCTCCACTCATTGGTAAAGCATCTTAAATCACATGTCTGGGTCTCCACTCATTGGTAAAACATCTTAAATCACATGTCTGGGTCTCCACTCATTGGTAAAGCATCTTAAATCACATGTCTGGGTCTCCACTCATTGGTAAAACATCTTAAATCACATGTCTGGGTCTCCACTCATTGGTAAAGCATCTTAAATCACATGTCTGGGTCTCCACCCATTGGTAAAACATCTTAAATCACATGTCTGGGTCTCCACCCATTGGTAAAACATCTTAAATCACATGTCTGGGTCTCCACTCATTGGTAAAGCATCTTAAATCACATGTCTGGGTCTCCACCCATTGGTAAAACATCTTAAATCACATGTCTGGGTCTCCACTCATTGGTAAAACATCTTAAATCACATGTCTACTCATTGGTAAAACACATCTTAACCCATTCTGACCGGGCAACCATTTTGGTGTTAGCATCATGTTATGCTTTAGCCATTTAAAAATAGCAGATCTACAAGCTCATATCGCGCCACCGAGTGGCGCGATACGAGCTTGTAGGTCTGCCATTTTTGAAAAATCGAAGAACTACTGACATTTTTAGAATCTGATCTCAGGTCAGAATGGGTTCATCAGAGCAGTGTGTGTCCGGCGGAAACCTCGTATGAATCTGATCTCAGGTCAGAATGGGTTAAACGACATGTCTGGTTATTCATTTGGGGGTCCACGAGATGGAAAATGATTGAAAACCACTCATACAAATGAGTCCCCTGTAGAACAAGCCCTTTTAAGCATCATGTTATTGTATAGCTGTTGTAAAATAGCATATCTACAAGCTCATAGTGCTGTGCTACGGTCGGTGGCCAATTGCCTTGACATGAAATAGTCTGAGAACCACATTATAGAAACATTGTTTTTTTTTCAGAAAACGGCCTCAGGTCTAAATGAGAGACTGAGACGTTTCTCTATCTGCACACTAACACCTACGGCGGCGGTGGCTCAGGGGTAGAGTGCCTGGATGGTAACCGTAAGGTTGCCAGTTCGAACCCGGGCTCCCCCAGAGTTACTGTCGAAGTGTCCTTGAGCAAGACACTGAACCCCTAATTGCTCCCGATGTGCTGGTTGGTGCCTTGCATGGTTTCCTCCGCCATCGGTGTATGAATGTGTGTGTGAATGGGTGAATGTAATGCACAATCTCTGTAAAGCACCTTGGATAAAGGCGCTATATAAATGCACCATTTTACCTACTGCATCGTGATATGTGGTCTGACGTTGAGATGTTTCCCCTCACAGCCACCTACTGCATGGTGATCTGTGGTCTGACGTTGAGATGTTTCCCCTCACAGCCACCTACTGCATGGTGATCTGTGGTCTGACGTTGAGATGTTTCCCCTCACAGCCACCTACTGCATGGTGATCTGTGGTCTGACGTTGAGATGTTTTCCCTCACAGCCACCTACTGCATGGTGATCTGTGGTCTGACGTTGAGATGTTTTCCCTCACAGCCACCTACTGCATGGTGATCTGTGGTCTGACGTTGAGATGTTTCCCCTCACAGCCACCTACTGCATGGTGATCTGTGGTCTGACGTTGAGATGTTTCCCCTCACAGCCACCTACTGCATGGTGATCTGTGGTCTGACGTTGAGATGTTTCCCCTCACAGCCACCTACTGCATGGTGATATGTGGTCTGACGTTGAGATGTTTCCCCTCACAGCCACCTACTGCATGGTGATCTGTGGTCTGACGTTGAGATGTTTCCCCTCACAGCCACCTACTGCATGGTGATCTTTGGTCTGACGTTGAGATGTTTCCCCTCACAGCCACCTACTGCATGGTGATCTTTGGTCTGACGTTGAGATGTTTCCCCTCACAGCCACCTACTGCATGGTGATATGTGGTCTGACGTTGAGATGTTTCCCCTCACAGCCACCTACTGCATGGTGATCTGTGGTCTGACGTTGAGATGTTTCCCCTCACAGCCACCTACTGCATGGTGATATGTGGTCTGACGTTGAGATGTTTCCCCTCACAGCCACCTACTGCATCGTGATCTTTGGTCTGACGTTGAGATGTTTCCCCTCACAGCCACCTACTGCATGGTGATCTTTGGTCTGACGTTGAGATGTTTCCCCTCACAGCCACCTACTGCATGGTGATCTTTGGTCTGACGTTGAGATGTTTCCCCTCACAGCCACCTACTGCATGGTGATCTTTGGTCTGACGTTGAGATGTTTTCCCTCACAGCCACCTACTGCATGGTGATCTTTGGTCTGACGTTGAGATGTTTTCCCTCACAGCCACCTACTGCATGGTGATCTGTGGTCTGACGTTGAGATGTTTTCCCTCACAGCCACCTACTGCATGGTGATCTGTGGTCTGACGTTGAGATGTTTCCCCTCACAGCCACCTACTGCATGGTGATCTGTGGTCTGACGTTGAGATGTTTTCCCTCACAGCCACCTACTGCATGGTGATCTTTGGTCTGACGTTGAGATGTTTCCCCTCACAGCCACCTACTGCATGGTGATCTGTGGTCTGACGTTGAGATGTTTCCCCTCACAGCCACCTACTGCATCGTGATCTTTGGTCTGACGTTGAGATGTTTCCCCTCACAGCCACCTACTGCATGGTGATCTTTGGTCTGACGTTGAGATGTTTCCCCTCACAGCCACCTACTGCATGGTGATCTTTGGTCTGACGTTGAGATGTTTCCCCTCACAGCCACCTACTGCATGGTGATCTTTGGTCTGACGTTGAGATGTTTCCCCTCACAGCCACCTACTGCATGGTGATCTGTGGTCTGACGTTGAGATGTTTCCCCTCACAGCCACCTACTGCATGGTGATCTTTGGTCTGACGTTGAGATGTTTCCCCTCACAGCCACCTACTGCATGGTGATCTTTGGTCTGACGTTGAGATGTTTCCCCTCACAGCCACCTACTGCATGGTGATCTGTGGTCTGACGTTGAGATGTTTCCCCTCACAGCCACCTACTGCATGGTGATCTTTGGTCTGACGTTGAGATGTTTCCCCTCACAGCCACCTACTGCATGGTGATCTTTGGTCTGACGTTGAGATGTTTCCCCTCACAGCCACCTACTGCATGGTGATCTGTGGTCTGACGTTGAGATGTTTCCCCTCACAGCCACCTACTGCATGGTGATCTGTGGTCTGACGTTGAGATGTTTCCCCTCACAGCCACCTACTGCATGGTGATCTGTGGTCTGACGTTGAGATGTTTCCCCTCACAGCCACCTACTGCATGGTGATCTGTGGTCTGACGTTGAGATGTTTCCCCTCACAGCCACCTACTGCATCGTGATCTGTGGTCTGACGTTGAGATGTTTCCCCTCACAGCCACCTACTGCATGGTGATCTGTGGTCTGACGTTGAGATGTTTCCCCTCACAGCCACCTACTGCATGGTGATCTGTGGTCTGACGTTGAGATGTTTCCCCTCACAGCCACCTACTGCATCGTGATCTTTGGTCTGATGCTGCTCAGCCTGTTGGTGACGGTGGTGGTGACGTACCTGATGGAGTTGGACAACGTCCCCGTCCTCCACAGCACGACAGGGACAGACAGGGACTGCAGCCTGACGATGGACCGACAGGACAAACGGGAGGACGGCAAGGTCCACGGCCGAGACGGAGGTGAGAGTGAGGAGGACATCTGGAACGGAAATAAGAACCAATACGAAATTAAATTAAATAAATGACAACAAGCTTCCCGGCCCGGGGCCTGCAGTGTCATAGATCAGTGGTTCTCAAACCCATGATGACGGTGACGTGACAATTTAAGGACTTTTAAGACCTTTTTAATACTTCAGAAAGACAATAAAAAGACTGCGTCAAAAGTACTCAACAAGCTGATCATATAGAAAATTGGTCAAACATTAGCCAGATAACACAAAGACGCAAACATTGTGAAAATAGCCAATCTACAAGCTCACAACAAAAGACAAGATGCATAAAGTGCAAAACTAATTTGCTTTAAGTTAACTTAATAGTTTTTTTAAATGCACGGTCCAAACAACTAATAAACAGCTGAACATCAAACAGGCAATGATGAACCACAACAACAGACTGAGGACACTGTGCATAATAGTGACAATGACATACAGCTGGTTCTCGATAAAAAAGTGGAACCTCTGCTGACCCCTGGTGGAAGTAAGGAGAAGGCACAGGTATAGTTATGACTGAGGACATGGAGTGTTGTGACCACTGATGATGGACAGTTACTGTACAGTACTGTACCTAAAGGAATAGTTCACCCAAAACACCATCGGCAAATAAAGGAAAACAGTGCGCCCTCTTTGTCTCGAGAGACCAAAACCCAAACCCAAAACATGACTTTATTTTCTATGAATAACACACATCATGAAGCCTTGAATTATTTCCAGAGACGATCATTTGACGTGCAGCTTGCAGATCTGCTATTTTTTTAACATTTTTGAGCATTTTCTGAAAATGCCTGATTGCTTTTTCCCCCCCCTATACATTTAAATACAACGATGCATTGATATGAAAAAAGAAAGTGTGCTTCGTGATTTGCACTCGTTTGAATACTTGAGTATTAGTTTGAGTAATAATACTACAAATCGTATGACTTTGACTGATTGTGTGGCGAGCGCTCTCAGCCTCACGCCAAAGTCACAAATGCTAGGGCCCCACCAAAAATAGCCAATCTACAAGTGTTGTGCTTGTAGATCTGCTATTTTTGGTGAATGTTCTCCCCCAAAAAAAGGAATGCTGGGGTTTTAGTGTTTAACCCATTCTGACCGGGCACCCATTTTGGTGTCAGCATCATGTTATGCTTTAGCTATTTAAAAATAGCAGATCTACAAGCTCATATCGCGCCACCGAGTGGCGCGATACGAGCTTGTAGGTCTGCTATTTTTTGAAAAATCGAAGAGCGACTGACATTTTTCAGAATCTGATCTCAGGTCAGAATGGGTTGATCAGACCAGTGTGTGTCCGGCGGAAACCTCGTTATGAATCTGATCTCAGGTCAGAATGGGTTAAATGCCACACAAATATAAAGGTTATTGTCAGTCTGTCCTATAATAAGTATTCTCTCGTGACGTATTGCATCTTTGTTTTTTGTGATAAAAAAACAAACAGATCTCCATGAATTCAAGGCCTCACAGGGTGAACTATTCCTTTAATGCTTTAATGTTTTAATTAAACGTGTCATTTTAGATGAAAGAAGACAGAATCAACGCTGTGATGTGATTGGTGGAGACACACCATGTGACCTGATGACGATGGCTGCAGAGGTTAGAACTGTATTCACGTTCAACGTAAAAGTCCAAAGTAGCCTATAGTACACTTCCCTTCAATCACAGATCTAGTTCCTTTAGAACAGAATCAACCAAACCGTTCATATCGGTACAAAACTAGCAGATCTACAAGTTAAAAACGTTTTAGATCTCGTAGGTTTGCGTGACACTGTAGCAGAGTTCGCGTTAGTCCGCTAATTGCAGGTGGCTTTGAAAAAAAATCTAATATCTTAGTTATAATGAATTTAATGAATATATATAATGAAAAGTTTACAATATCATAGCGCGCCATGAGATTGTAGGTCTGCTATTTTTGAAAAATCGCAAAAATTTGGCACAGATCTTTGAATATTCTTTCAGAAGACCCCCCCCCCCCCTTTTCCCCCTCACTGTATAAGTTTCTTTCCCCTTTTTACCTCCTTTATGATGAAATCCTGTTCTGTTCTTTAACTATATAGAAGTGTCTATTTGTACGTGTCTAAATGTTTTGATGAATTGAACATGGTGGACCCTGTTGTAAACATGTGTAACGCTTTATTGGGTCGTCCACTCACAGTTAACAGTCTGTTGTATTGAGTTTGTGCTTGAAGTGTACTGTAATTCTACAAACTGTTAATACATATTTCAATCAATCAATCAATCAATTTCGATGTCAGGCCTAAATGGGTCAGGCCTAAAAAAATTAAACTTTGGTTTCCGGTTGCCGACCGACTCTATTAAATATGCGCGACCCATATTATTTTATTGGCATTTGGTGGGGAAAAAAAAAAAGCTCAGAATACGACCGAGTCAAGACCAAAAAGGTCTTTGATCATTAAAACTATCTTTGATGAGACCATCGGGACAAGCAACCTCATCCTACGTTATAAAAAATATAATTCACGTAGGAACCACTATCGTTTGACCGTCACCACTGTCAACACAGAGCTCTGTGCTCCGCCATGTTGCTCAGCTCTGCCCGCGGAGCGGAGCGCAGCCTCTAGACTAGAGCCGTTTAGAGACAGAGAGTGACGACAATGGACTGATCAATGACGCATGCAGCCCCACCAATAAGCAGTGAACGGAGATGTCGCAACTCTCTCAACTAAAGCGCGCTGCCTCCGACAGAAATATTTAGGGGAACATGTTTTAACGTGACATGCAGACCCGGTTCAATGGGAAACACAAACACACATTGAATAACACACGCCGATAGTGTTGTGTTTCTGTTGCGTGTGTGTTGTGGTGCCATTGCCACCGCACATTAAAATGCCACCAAAAAAATTGCCAAAGCCAACCGCAGGGCAGCAGAAAATATCAGCAACCCTATTTTCTAAACCTGCTGCCTCTACTCCAGGCATGTCACTGTGTAATGAAAACAATGTAAAGTTGTATTAACCATTAAAACTGCCAGTTATTTCACATAGCCAAAATATGAAAAATGTAGAAGCCTATCCATCATTGCCGTAGGATTTTTTTTTTAATCCTTGCTACCCATCCTTCCCACGAAAAAATAAATAAATAAAATAAAATAAAGTCCTTGCTACCCATCCTTCCCATGAAAAAATAAAATAAAAAATAAAATAAATTCCCTACCTACTCAGCTCAAAAATGACAGCCAATCGGAAACCAAAGTTTTTTTTTTTTTTTAGGCCTCAATACCTTCTAAAGGCTCATACATAGTCTGGATTTTCGGTGGTGAGGTGACCACCGAACTACAACATGACGTCACTGAGCCGCGGTGAAGAGCAAACCACCGCTCCAGCCCTTCTCTCTGATTTTACTCACCACCGCTCAACGTTATTTCAGCTCCGGTGGTCAGCTCACCACCGGAGCGGCGGTCAGCTCACCACCGGAGCGGCGGTGGTCACCTCACCACCGAAAATCCAGACTATGAATGAGCCTTAAGTCACTATAACCTATAATGAAGCTAACGTTGTTCTGTTGTCTGCGTATACCTGTCTGTCCAGCTCAGAGAGCTGCAGAGGCGCGTGGCGTCGGCCGTCCTGCAGGGCGGACAGGACGCGGCGTGGCGGTCTGGAGGACGCTGGACCGCCGTGGCCGCCAAGATCAACAAGGCCTTCCTGGTGTTCTACTGCTGCACCGTGTCCGTGTTCCTCACCGTCATGTACGCGGAGTGGAGCGCCTAGGGCAGCCGCTCCATCCCATAGCCTGGCTGGCCCCGCCTCACCTAGGGCAGCCGCTCCATCCCATAGCCTGGCTGGCCCCGCCTCACCTAGGGCAGCCGCTCCATCCCATAGCCTGGCTGGCCCCGCCTCACCTAGGGCAGCCGCTCCATCCCATAGCCTGGCTGGCCCCGCCTCACCTAGGGCAGCCGCTCCATCCCCATAGCCTGGCTGGCCCCGCCTCACCTAGGGCAGCCGCTCCATCCCCATAGCCTGGCTGGCCCCGCCTCACCTAGGGCAGCCGCTCCATCCCATAGCCTGGCTGGCCCCGCCTCACCTAGGGCAGCCGCTCCATCCCATAGCCTGGCTGGCCCCGCCTCAGTCCCAGCCTATAAGGGCCCATTCATACTCCTATTGTGAGGATAATTTAACCCATTCTGACCTGAGATCAGATTCTAAAAATGTCTATTACATCCTGACAGTTTCATTATTAACCCATTCTGACCTGAGATCAGATTTCTAAAAGTGTCTTCGATTTTTCAAAAATAGCAGACCTACAAGCTCGTATCGCACCACTCGGTGGCGCGATACGAGCTTGTAGATCTGCTATTTTTCAATAGCTAAAGCATGACATGATGCCGACACCAAAATGGGTGCCCGGTCAGAATGGGTTAAAGTTTTTCATTCAACTAAATTACAACATAAAATATTGGCTAAAGATATGTGGATTATATTGCAGATATCGCACTTTTAAGTAAACATTGGTCAATACTGATGAGATACATTATTAATTGTGCATCCCTAGGACATTGTACAGAGATAATAAAGGCCTGCCATTTGAGGGGCTTTGTTGGGGATACGGTGGGCAGAACGTTAACTTACAGTGTTGCAGAGCCAGTCTTCATATTTGTTCCGGGGGTGACTGTACAGCATGTCCACACTTTGGCCACTGATGATCAGCCGTTTCTGCAAGAGGACGACAACAATGACTCAACACTTCCATGGCTGGAGTGGATCTCACCAATAGAGCAAGCAGTGTTGGAAGGGAGAGAAGGGGGACAGGGACCCTCCCGACAGGTGCTTGATGTGTATGTGAGCATGATGGCTTTTCTTAATGTGTTTGGGACCAGAGTGCCCAGACTGAGCTGGAGCAGTGTGTGTATAAATGTCACCCTGATAAGACCCTTTGGACTGCTTTCTCTAAAGTCACATTTCCACCGCACGGTACCAGCTCGACTCCACTCCACTCTACTCGCTTTGCTTCCCACTGCAGATAGGAGAGTGCCAAGTGAGGTATGTAGTGTAGCGTCCGAGACAAACCGCTACCATTTTAGGAATGAGGTAGGCCTGGCCGTGCAATTGTTCATTTATGATTCGTTGACATTCATTCATCCGTTTACTATAAGTTTGTCAACAGTATTTGGGAGCATTCATGAAGGGAGAGTCCTTTGACTCTCATCTATCAGTAGTCTGCAGTGTATTCATGTCAACCTTTGGAGGTACTTTCACCTCATAGAAAACCCCAAGAGACGAGTGGAGTCCAGTCCAGTGGAGCCGGTACCATACAGTGGGAAAGAGACAAAACCAGGGATTGAATTCCCACAGCCAATATCAAGGGGGAAAAGATGTCCCATTCACAGTATTATTTATAGACAAAAACCCCCAACAAAACATAAAGAAAACCAGCTCCTGACAGTTGGACTTAAACTGAATACAAGTTCCACTCTAAAACGTTAACTGGTCATTCTTTTTAAGGGCCACATTTGGAAGGTTGTAAAATAAAAGATGTTCCTGGCCTGTGTTACTGCATGGTTTAACTGGGTAACTAAACTGACAGCAGCAAGGCTGTGCATATAACTGTACAATCTACTAAACATAACTTATATCTCTCAGGATTAGTTTTTTTTTATATATATTCTTTTTCTTTTTGTAAACAGAGATGTCATCTGTATAACCTCCACACTCCCTTGATACTTTTTCTTTTTTTTTGGTTTCATTTTGTGTTATCGTTCCAGATCCCCAAGACCAAAAACTAGACTTGGCGATTATGAAGCAACCTGATTGGTCTCCATCCATCGGGTAGCATCTTGCAAGTGATAAAAGTCCACGAAGGCGAAACCACGGCTTATACCTAGGGACAGCATTCAGATATAGACGGGAGGCGTGTTAGTCAGAGTCCATGGGCAATATTATGCAAACTGTCACAAACTGCTTCACCACCCAGGCCCGGTTTAGTAAAACGGGCCATTTAGGAGTTTTACCACAGCAACAAAGAAAAGAAAAATACATTCCTGAATGCCACAGCAAGAACCACATTCAACCAAAAACGTGTGCCTCCCGGCATTTTTTACTTTCTCCAAATAGAAATATCCCTGCTCCTCTCACTTACCACATTTAAATGTTACATTTCTTATGTTTTCTTTAAGCCATTCGTATCATGAAAAGTAATTCTCAGTTGCTATGGCAAAACGGGTCTGAAAACGGAAGCAGATTGGCCCTATGGTCAAAGACTGGGGGAAGGAATGGCCCTATGGCACACATGGTTCTCACCTGTCTTCTTCTTCATCAGCCTGACATCCACTGGCTGGGGGCCTTCAAGCTGCTCCATGGCAGCTCGAATCTAAAACACAAGACAAACATTCAAAGTTAGACCTGTAAATAAATCAAATAAAATAAACAAGTAGTTTCTCAAACCAGACAATGAATCCACAATCTTTGAATGTTACTTAAGAGTCTACAGCTCCTGAAAGCCGTGCGCACATTAAGCTTTAACATATTATCTTTGACCTTTCCATTATGCTAGGTTCATTGTGCAACTGGTATCACAGTTGCCTCTATTATTTACCTTGTTGTTCACGCGTAACTTTGCATATTCTGATTATCCGCAATCGTTTTAGTCGCTCTGCTAAACGCATTAAGCCCCATTGCCCCCACCAGCAGGGGCAGCGGCTGTCCACCTCTGAACAGCGCTCAGTGGGTTAATGGAGACCCAATTGGTCTCCGGTTCAACTTCCAACTCTTTCCCCCCTAAACCCCTCTGGGGTTTAACCCATTTTGGGCGGGAACCCCTTTTGGTGTTGGCATCATGTTATGCTTTAGCTATTGAAAAATAGCAGATCTACAAGCTCGTATCGCGCCACCGAGTGGCGCGATACGAGCTTGCTATTTTTGAAAAATCGACTGACATAGAAACATAGCTTTTTCAGAAAACTGTCAGGATGTAGAAGAACATTTTTAGAATCTGATCTCAGGTCAGAATGGATTAGTGATGTAGAAAGCCTTACATGGTCCTCTGTGGCGTGAAGTGACAGACCCCAGAGCATGATGGTCTTGCTCTTCTTGTCGTCCCCTTGCTCTCTCCTGTAATCTTGCTCGGGGAAGTCTCCGTCAGAGTGATAACCATCTTCTGATCGATCGCTGTTCCGCCGTTTCCTCCCTCGTGGCTGTGGGCAGTGGGCACGGGGCAATTAATCAACATGTAATCAAAACAAAGCTACACTTGACGACACTGGGCCTGTCACAATTACATAATGGCATATTGAAGATAATAGACTCTTTCAAACATACATTTAAAACAGATCCACAAGCTCATGACGATGCTGTGTCTCATTATTAAGTATCATTATTGAATATCTCAGTAACTTGTTATTTGCCATCTCTGCACAGTTTTGTCTCCATCTCTGCAAATTTAATTTGTATTTATATGTTCAATGTCAAAAACACACAAAATAAATCATTAATCGCAATTACTTGGATGACAATTAATCATCAAGTTAAATGTCATGTTGCTGACAGGCTTAACCCATTTTGGTGTTGGCATCATGTCGTGCTTTAGCTATTGAAAACGCACCCATTTTGGTGTTGGCATCATGTTATGCTTTAGCTATTGAAAACGCACCCATTTTGGTGTTGGCATCATGTTATGCTTTAGCTATTGAAAACGCACCCATTTTGGTGTTGGCATCATGTTATGCTTTAGCTATTGAAAACGCACCCATTTTGGTGTCAGCATCATGTTATGCTTTAGCTATTGAAAACGCACCCATTTTGGTGTTGGCATCATGTCGTGCTTTAGCTATTGAAAACGCACCCATTTTGGTGTCAGCATCATGTTATGCTTTAGCTATTGAAAACGCACCCATTTTGGTGTTGGCATCATGTTATGCTTTAGCTATTGAAAACGCACCCATTTTGGTGTCGGCATAATGTTATGCTTTAGCTATTGAAAACGCACCCATTTTGGTGTTGGCATCATGTTATGCTTTAGCTATTGAAAACGCACCCATTTTGGTGTTGGCATCATGTTATGCTTTAGCTATTGAAAACGCACCCATTTTGGTGTTGGCATCATGTTATGCTTTAGCTATTGAAAACGCACCCATTTTGGTGTTGGCATCATGTTATGCTTTAGCTATTGAAAACGCACCCATTTTGGTGTTGGCATCATGTTATGCTTTAGCTATTGAAAAATAGCAGATCTACAAGCTCATATCGCGCCACCGAGTGGCGCGATACGAGCTTGTAGGTCTGCTATTTTTTTTTAAATTGAAGAGCGACTGACATTTTTAGAATCTGATCTCAGGTCAGAATGGGTTCATCAGACCAGTGTGTGTCCAGTGGAAACCTCGTATGAATATGATCTCAGGTCAGAATGGGTTAATAGAATGCATGTATTATTTATTTTTGTCTGAAAATGTAGTAAGACATCTGAAGAGTAAAGTGTAAACATTGTCTCCAGTCTCGGTTTGTTTTAACCTCCTGACTTTACTACTAAGAACAGGCTAAACAGGATGAGGCCTCAAGGCTGGAGCGCACGCACACACACACACACACGCACGCATACACACGACCAAATGTCTCTAAAACATGATGTCACCGAAGACTAAATGATCCTAGGCTACCTCGCACTTGTTTAACAAACCAGTTAAGAATGGGGTGAAAACATTGCAAATTATGCACACTTGATCCTGCAAAGGTATGGGCTACTAATTTGCCCAAGTATTTTTTATTTATGTATTATTATTATTATTATTATTATTATGTACGGTAATAACATATTAATCCATTCTGAACGGGAACCCATTTTGGTGTTAGCATCATGTTATGCTTTAGCTATTGAAAAATAGCAGATCTACAAGCTCGTAGCGCGCCACCGAGTGGCGCGCTACGAGCTTGTAGGTCTGCTATTTTTGAAAAATCGAAGAGCAACTGACATTTCTAGAATCTGATCTCAGGTCAGAATGGGTTCATCAGACCAGTGTGTGTCCAGTGGAAACCTCGTATGAATCTGATCTCAGGTCAGAATGGGTTCATCAGACCAGTGTGTGTCCAGTGGAATCCTCGTATGAATCTGATCTCAGGTCAGAATGGGTTCATCAGACCAGTGTGTGTCCAGTGGAAACCTCGTATGAATCTGATCTCAGGTCAGAATGGTTTAAAGAAATAACCATAAAAAGTAGGAGAAAGAAATGTTGAAAATAGCCGATCTACAACGTCTCGACACGTCACGCAGCGACGGCTTATTGGAGCCTTTTTCTAATTGGCTCCTTATCTCTTGCACACCCTGGCTGCCCCCCCCCACTTTGAAAAGCATCAGTGTGGCGTTTATATACAGCAGTCAGTCAAATAAGTGAACCAGGACCTACGGTACATTTGATAGACTAATGCTGATCAATGATTTAGTGCTAAAGCCTACATTTTATTAACCCATTCTGACCTGAGATCAGATTCTAAAAATGTCTTCTACATCCTGACAGTTTTCTGAAAAAGCTATGTTTCTATGTCAGTCGCTCTTCGATTTTTCAAAAAAGTAGCAGACCTACAAGCTCATAGCGCGCCACTCGGTGGCGCGCTATGAGCTTGTAGTATTTTTCAATAGCTAAAGCAGAACGTAATGCTAACACCAAAAGGGGTGCCCGCGCAAAATGGGTTAAAACACAATCCATGCCAGTACATTACAATAGAAACGCAGACCAGGTGCCAGCGTTTCTATTGACGTCCTGGCACAGGGGGTTATAGTGCTCAAAACGTAACCTGACGTTCCTTGGCTTGGCTTGGCTTGGCTTAATGCAATTACGATCCAAGACACATCTTTTGCGCCAATCAAGTAAAGCTATGGAAAACTGAACCGTAAAAGTATTATGCCGATACCAAATACCTCATTCATTCGGGGAAATATTGGGGCACAATTAACACCATCGGGGCCCATGACCGTCAAGTTCAAGTGCACGGTCATGTGCCCCGAGACGGAGATTGATAATCTCAAATTAGTGCTATATGAAAACTGATGGCATCGCTCTACAGCCTAGAGGCGCTTGCTGACGATGGGCACATTTTATTAATGGATTAAATAGGGCCGGGCCCTCAAGGTGTTTTAACACATCCCAACCTAAAAGAAATACGGTGAAACTTGAATAATTAATAAAATGCTGTTGAACTGAAAACTACGGAGCCCCTGAATGGCCATGCATTCAAAATATATTTTATCTTGTACGTACGAGATAAAATCTTGTACGGACGAGATATTATCTTGTACGTACAAGATAAAATATATTTTGAATTCATGGCCATTCACGGGCTCCGTAGTAAACTGGTTGTGAATGGTGCATAATTTCACACCATGGTTTAAAATAAAAACAAAAACAAAACATTCCAAATTACCATTAAAGGGATCCACATGACAAATGACAGACCTTGGAGGATGCTGAACCTTCCCCAGGGGAGCGCTGCTCCAGATATCCTCCCAGCTCATGGTGGAGCTCCGTGAGGCCCGTAGCGGAGAGGCCATACTGGGCGGAGAGAGGCGACGCCTCCCCGGGCGTCTGGCCGCTCAGGCCAGGGTGGGAGTGCAGGAGGTGGGCCGCCTGACCCTGTGCTTGTGCTTGTTGAAGCCTGTGTTTCTGGACCTCCGCGTAGAGGCTGTCTCGCTGCTTCTTGGACATTCGACCAAACTTCACCGCTGTACAGGAGAGGAGAGCAGAGAAGCTACGTTACAGTCAGGAGTACTTTATCAGGAGTACTTTATCAGGAGTACTTTATCAACCAACAAGACAAAGAGTGTCTTGAGTGCTGCTATTGTGCATGTTGGCTCACTGGAAACCCTCTGCTACACCAGTGGGTCTCAAAGTGTCCTTGAGTGGTTTCCAAATGGGTATGGTACCTCTAAGAGTTATGGGGGCCCTTGAATTTAAAAAGGTTTGAGAACCACCATACACTAAATGAGCCAACGTGCACCATAGCAGCAGACAGACAGACAGACAGATAGCAGACCTACAAGCTCGTAGCGCGCCACTCGGTGGCGCGCTACGAGCTTGTAAGTCTGCTATTTAAAAAAGAATCTCACACACACACACACACAGACAGACAGACAGACAGACAGACAGACAGATAGCAGACCTACAAGCTCATATGGCGCCACTCGGTGGCGCGCTACGAGCTTGTAAGTCTGCTATTAAAAAAAGAATCACACACACACACACACACACACAGACAGACAGACAGCAGACCTACAAGCTCGTAGCGCGACACTCGGTGGCGCGATACGAGCTTGTAGATCGGCTATTGAAAAATAGCCGATCTACAAGCTCGTAGCGCGCCACCGAGTGGCGCGATACGAGCTTGTAGGTCTGCTATTTTTGAAAGAATCGAAGAACGTCTGACATTTCTACAATCTGATCTCAGGTCAGAATGGGTTCATCAGACCAGTGTGTGTGTCCCAGTGGAAACCTCGTATGAATCTGATCTCAGGTCAGAATGATTTAAAAAACAAATTCACAATCCATCGTTTTCTCTGATGAGCTTTTTTACAACCGCTGCTCTCCTTGTTAATTACAGTATGAAAACAACTCTACCTCCTCTGTGACACAGCAGTGTAGTATTGACAGTATAACATGTGGAATGCAGCCAGGCTAGCCTGCTCACACATTAACCTGGTCTAATTGTTGCACAGTTATTTAATAAATCATTCAGTGCATTTATATCTGTGTTTGTTACATTTTGTTTTACAAAGTTGGGAAAGTAATGTTTAAGTCAAGCCTTGATGTTGCCTTACACAAAATAATGATTCCAGACTCCACACAGTGAGGCATACAGCTTAACCCATTCTGACCTGAGATCAGATTCTAAAAATGTCCTCTACATCCTGACAGTTTCATTAATTACCCATTCTGACCTGAGATCAGATTCTAAAAGTGTCTTAGGTTTTTCAAAAATAGCAGAGCTACAATGGGGAACCCCTTTTGTTGTGCTTTAGCTATTGAAAAATCTTTTAAAAAAATCAAACAGACAGACCTGTGAGATGCATTATCCTACAGACAGACAGACAGACAGACAGACAGACAGACAGACAGACAGACAGACAGACAGACAGACAGACAGTCTCCTCTCATCCCACTAACCTCACTGAGCTAGCGTTAGCATTAGCGTTAGCATGTTGTCAACACAAAGACAGTCACTGTCACTGCATTCCGTGGAGACATTCAGTTGCTTCTCCAAACATGATGACTGTCCTCTCTGATTGTTGTGTAAACTCTCTGGAGACACAGCATGTGCATGCAGGTTTGTGCAATGCAGACTAGAGAATATAAGACACAGTTTATCTGAATCACTGCTTTGCTACAGCCACCCTCCTCTTATGGAGCAACAACATCCTCTCTGGTGTTCACTTCCTGCCGGTCCGTCAGCAGCACACTCCCCCTGTTCCAGACAGAATGTTAACCCCATGAGTGCTTTCTTTTAAAACAAGACAAAACAAACTCCTAAAAAATGAGTTATGAAGTAACAAAAACGTTTTTAAACAGAAAACATGAAACCAAAAAATATTATATACCCAACCGGGTTACACAGACACAGAGAGGGGGGGGCTAGAGAAAGCAATATGAGATATTTTATAATAATAATAATAATAATAAATTGTATTTATAACGCACTTTACATTTGAAACAAATCTCAAAGTGCTACAGGCAGAAAATTACCTTGTGATTAGCAGACAGCCAAAAGTAAAACATAAAACATAAATTTGTTTTGGCCATCCAATTATTTAACATCTAATATGAATACACGGTTTTCTGAAAAGTCTTGTTTTCAAATAATTGCAATGCATACAATTGAATAAAGAATAGCCTACTATATGTGCATGCGTCTGTCTGTCTGTCTGTCTGTCTGTCTGTCTGTCTGTCTGTCTGTCTGTCTGTCTGTCTGTCTGTCTGTCTGTCTGTCTGTCTGTCTGTCTGTCTGTCTGTCTGTCTGTGTGTGTGTGTGTGTGTGTGTGTGTGTGTGTGTGTGTGTTTTTCAAAAATAGCAGACCTACAAGCTCGTAGCGCGCCACTCGCACTATGAGCTTGTAGATCTGCTATTTTTTTTAAAAGGTACCTCTCTAGACTCACTTTCTTACGCTGAATCAGAATATTGCAATGACGAGACTGTCTGACCTCAGGAAAGTGGTGAAAAAGGGCGCCAAAGTTTGTATGGGCCCTTAATATCCAGTAGCTTAGAAGCCTTAGAGAGGTTAGACAAATAACGAAACATTTTCTTTCAATGGGACCAATTCCATTAAATCCAGCTGGAAAAAGTGAGTCAGAAAAAGTGGTGTTTGAAAAATAAATAAATTATTTGAGCTTTTGGGGCTGAAAAAACGTGTCTCTTTTGATTTTGTGGATAGTTAGAAGTGCCGTAGAGCTTAGAGACCCCTTCCATTGGATTCGGCATGCTTCAAACATTCAGAAACAGTATTGTTTGTGGAAACAGGATTTTTTCTGAATATGTTATTGATTTTAGAGCTGGGAGGCCGCATACAAAGCCTGTCTAAGGCCACACCTTGACCCTAGACCTTAGGAGTGTCTTTGAGCGACGGGAGTGGGTTCCCCAGATTCAGCTTCACCTTCTGAACAAAAGTATGTCTTGTTTGAAACAAAACGACTTTGGGAAAGGGCCTAAAGGTGGCGCTAACGGTTAAACTACAGGGAGTGTTGTGCATTTTCTTTTTAAAATACCTTTCTAGACTCACTTTTTCCCGCTGAATCCGAATATATCAACGACGAGATTGTCTGACGTTGGGAAAGTGGTGAAAAAGGGCGCCAAAGTTTGTAAAAATGGCACCAATGCATCCAAAAAGAAGATATTTCCTATTATTTTTTCTAATCAAGGGGCATGTATTCCCACTTACTTTTTTGCCCCGATTCCAATGGTGGTGGTCTCATCTCTCTACGACGTCAGGAAGTGGGTGTAAACGGCTACTTCCTGTCCCCAGCCCCCCGAAACCTTCTGGAAAAAACCGAGACCATTTTCGGACTCAGCACGACGAGCCGAACACGCCGATATGTGTTTCCCAGCACAGGGACTTACGGTTATCTTAATTGGCTAGTTAATTGGTTAGTTTTCAACGCGCGATAGCTCGAGAACGATAAGTCCGTCAGCCAAGTAATTTACATGGGCGTGTTCAGTTTTTCGAGATCTTCGCTCTGATATGTCCGCCATTGTCGTGCGACACCCGTAGCAAAAGTTTTCCAACTATCATGTGTAAAGCGGAAGCCTTATAGACATGGTGAAGCTGACAGTGTATTGAAGGGGGAATTGAAATTTTAAAATTTGAGAACCACACATCCGTGCGCGGGGAGACACATATCAGCACGTTCGTCTAATCGATAGCTACGCGTGGATGCAAGGCACGCCCATTTTCGACGTTTGTGGGAGGAGCTATCGCGCCTCAAAGTGTAACCCTAGGGTTAGGAATTACACGACCGTGTGTGGAGAACCACATATGAACCACATATCAGATTGTTCGTCTTGACAAGCTATATAACATACTAAAAGATGGGCCCGTAATATATAAGGGTTTTTGACTTATAAGCGTTAAAGTGGTTAGACAAATAACAAAACATTTTTTTTCAACGGGACCAAATCCATTAGATCCAGCTGGAAAAAGTGAGTCGGAAAAAGTGGTGTTTGAAAAATTATTTAATTAATTGAGCTTTTGGGGCTAAAAAAACGTGTCTCTTTTGATTTGGCGGAGAGTTGGCAATGTCGTAGGGCTACGAAACCCATTCCATTGGATTCGGCATGCTTCAAACATTCAGAAACAGTCTTGTTTGTAGAGACAGGATTTTATCTGAATATTTTATAGATTTTTAAAAGCACAAGGCCCGAAACGAAGCCTTTCAAAGGTCAACCCTTGACCCTAGACCCTAGGAGTGTCTTTGAGCAACGGGAGCGGGTTCCCCAGACTCACTTTTTTGCCCCGATTGCAACGGTGGTGGTCCCGTCTCTCTAGGACGTCAGGAAGTGGGTGTAATAGCTTACTTCCTGTCCCCAGCCCCCCTCCCCCTTCCCTGCCTGGCCCCTCCTCTTCCCCCTGCCTGGCCCCTCCCCCTTCCTGGCCCCTCCCCCTCCCCCCGCCTGGCCCCTCCCCCTTCCCTGCCTGGCCCCTCCCCCCTGTGTGCGTGCGTGCGTGCGTGCGTGCCTGGCCCCTCCCCCTTCCCTGCCTGGCCCCTCCCCCCCCCCCGCCTGGCCCCTCCCCCTTCTCTGCCTGGCCCCTCCCCCTTCCCCCCCCCCGGCCCCTCCCCCTTCCCTGCCTGGCCCCTCCCCCTTCCCTGCCTGCCCTCCCCCTTCCCTGCCTGGCCCCTCCCCCTTGCCTGGCCCCTCCCCCTGCGTGCGTGCTTGGCCCTCCCCCTTCCCTGCCTGCCCCCCCGCCCCCCTGGTCCCTCCCCCTTCCCTGCCTGGCCCCTCCCCCTGCATGCGTGCTTGGCCCCTCCCCCTTCCCTGCCTGCCCCCCCCCGCCTGCCCCCCCTGGCCCCTCCCCCTTCCCTGCCTGGCCCCTCCCCCTTGCCTGCCCCCTCCCCCTTCCCTGCCTGCCCCCCCGCCCCCCTGGTCCCTCCCCCTTCCCTGCCTGGCCCCTCCCCCTGCATGCGTGCTTGGCCCCTCCCCCTTCCCTGCCTGCCCCCCCCCGCCTGCCCCCCCTGGCCCCTCCCCCTTCCCTGCCTGGCCCCTCCCCCTTGCCTGCCCCCTCCCCCTTCCCTGCCTGCCCCCCCCCCGCCTGGCCCCTCCCCCCCCATGGCCCCTCCCCCTTCCCTGCCTGGCCCCTCCCCCTTGCCTGCCTGCCCCTCCCCCTTCCCTGCCTGGCCCCTCCCCCTTGCCTGGCCCCTCCCCCTTCCCTGCCTGCCCCTCCCCCTTCCCTGCCTGGCCCCTCCCCCTTGCCTGGCCCCTCCCCCTTCCCTGCCTGGCCCCTCCCCCTTCTCTGACTGGCCCCTCCCCCTGCGTGCGTGCTTGGCCCCTCCCCCTTCCCTGCCTGCCCCCCCGCCTGCCCCCCCCTGGCCCCTCCCCCTTCCCTGCCTGGCCCCTCCCCCTTGCCTGGCCCCTCCCCCTGCGTGCGTGCTTGGCCCCTCCCCCTTCCCTGCCTGCCCCCACCCCCTGGTCCCTCCCCCTTCCCTGCCTGGCCCCTCCCCCTTCTCTGCCTGGCCCCTCCCCCTGCATGCGTGCTTGGCCCCTCCCCCTTCCCTGCCTGCCCCCCCCCGCCTGCCCCCCCCCCTGGCCCCTCCCCCTTCCCTGCCTGTCCCCTCCCCCTTGCCTGCCCCTCACCCTTCCCTGCCTGCCCCCCCCCCCGCCTGGCCCCTCCCCCCCATGGGCCCTCCCCCTTCCCTGCCTGGCCCCTCCCCCTTGCCTGCCTGCCCCTCCCCCTTCCCTGCCTGCCCCTCCCCCTTCCCTGCCTGCCCCTCCCCCTTCCTGGCCCCTTCCCCTCCCCATGTCTGGCCCCTCCCCTTCCTCTTGCCTGGCCCCTCCCCTTCCTACTCTCACCCTGTCTGGCCCCTCCCCTCCCCCTTCTGGCCCCTCCCCCTCCCCCTTCTGGCCCCTCCCCCTCCCCCTGCCTGGCCCATCCCCCTCCCCCTGCCTGGCCCCTCCCCCTGCCTGGCCCCTCCCCCTTCCTGGCCCCTCCCCTTCCCCCCCCTGGCCCCTCCCCCCTCCCTGCCTGCTCCCCCGCCTGGCCCCTCCCCCCCCTGCCCCCTCCCCCTTCCTGGCCTATCCCCCTCCCCCTGCCTGGCCCCTCCCCCTTCCCTGCCTGCCCCTCCCCCTTCTCTGCCTGGCCCCTCCCCCTGCGTGCGTGCTTGGCCCCTCCCCCTTCCCTGGCCCCTCCCCCTTCCCTGCCTCCCCCTTCCCTGCCTGGCCCCTCCCCCTTGCCTGGCCCCTCCCCCTTCCCTGCCTGGCTCCTCCCCCTTCTCTGCCTGGCCCCTCCCCCTGCGTGCGTGCTTGGCCCCTCCCCCTTCCCCGCCTGGCCCCTCCCCCTTCCCTGCCTGCCCCCCCCCCCCCGCCTGGCCCCTCCCCCCCATGGCCCCTCCCCCGTCCCTGCCTGGCCCCTCCCCCTTGCCTGCCTGCCCCTCCCCCTTCCCTGCCTGGCCCCTCCCCCTTGCCTGGCCCCTCCCCCTTCCCTGCCTGACCCTCCCCCTTCCCTGCCTGGCCCCTCCCCCTTGCCTGGCTAACAAGCAAATGCTAACATGCTAACATGCTAACGAGCTAACCAGCTAATGCTAACAAGCTAATGCTAACATGCTAACAAGCTAACATGCTAACCAGCTCATGCTAACAAGCTAATGCTAACAAGCTAACAAGCTAACATGCTAACCAGCTCATGCTAACAAGCTAATGCTAACAAGCTAATGCTAACAAGCAAACATGCTAACAAGCTAATGCTAACATGCTAATGCATGCTAACAAGCTAACGCTAACAAGCTAATGCTAACAAGCTAATGCTAACAAGCTAATGCTAACAAGCTAATGCTAACGAGCTAATGCTAACAAGCTAATGCTAACGAGCTAACATGCTAACAAGCAAATGCTAACATGCTAACAAGCTAACATGCTAACGAGCTAACCAGCTAATGCTAACAAGCTAATGCTAACATGCTAACAAGCTAACATGCTAACCAGCTCATGCTAACAAGCTAACATGCTAACAAGCTAACATGCTAACCAGCTCATGCTAACAAGCTAACATGCTAACAAGCTAACATGCTAACCAGCTCATGCTAACAAGCTAATGCTAACAAGCTAATGCTAACAAGCTAATGCTAACAAGCTAATGCTAACATGCTAACAAGCTAATGCTAACGAGCTAATGCTAACGAGCTAACAAGCTAACATGCTAACATGCTAACAAGCTAATGCTAACAAGCTCATGCTAACAAGCTAATGCTAACAAGCTAATGCTAACGAGCTAACAAGCTAACATGCTAACATGCTAACAAGCAAATGCTAACATGCTAACATGCTAACGAGCTAACCAGCTAATGCTAACAAGCTAATGCTAACAAGCTAATGCTAACAAGCTAATGCTAACATGCTAACAAGCTAACGCTAACAAGTTCATGCTAACAAGCTAATGCTAACAAGCTAATGCTAACAAGCTAATGCTAACATGCTAACAAGCTAATGCTAACAAGCTCATGCTAACAAGCTAATGCTAACAAGCTAATGCTAACGAGCTAACAAGCTAACATGCTAACATGCTAACAAGCTAATGCTAACATGCTAACAAGCTAATGCTAACAAGCTAATGCTAACAAGCTCATGTTAACAAGCTAATGCTAACGAGCTAATGCTAACAAGCTAACATGCTAACATGCTAACAAGCAAATGCTAACATGCTAACATGCTAACAAGCTAACATGCTAACCAGCTAATGCTAACAAGCTAATGCTAACATGCTAACAAGCTAACATGCTAACCAGCTAATGCTAACAAGCTAATGCTAACAAGCTAATGCTAACATGCTAACAAGCTAATGCTAACAAGCTCATGCTAACAAGCTAATGCTAACAAGCTAATGCTAACGAGCTAACAAGCTAACATGCTAACATGCTAACAAGCAAATGTTAACATGCTAACATGCTAACGAGCTAACCAGCTAATGCTAACAAGCTAATGCTAACATGCTAACAAGCTAACGCTAACAAGTTCATGCTAACAAGCTAATGCTAACAAGCTAATGCTAACAAGCTAATGCTAACATGCTAACAAGCTAATGCTAACAAGCTCATGCTAACAAGCTAATGCTAACAAGCTAATGCTAACGAGCTAACAAGCTAACATGCTAACATGCTAACAAGCAAATGCTAACATGCTAACATGCTAACGAGCTAACCAGCTAATGCTAACAAGCTAATGCTAACATGCTAACAAGCTAACGCTAACAAGTTCATGCTAACAAGCTAATGCTAACAAGCTAATGCTAACATGCTAACAAGCTAATGCTAACAAGCTCATGCTAACAAGCTAATGCTAACAAGCTAATGCTAACGAGCTAACAAGCTAACATGCTAACATGCTAACAAGCTAATGCTAACATGCTAACAAGCTAATGCTAACAAGCTAATGCTAACAAGCTCATGTTAACAAGCTAATGCTAACGAGCTAATGCTAACAAGCTAACATGCTAACATGCTAACAAGCAAATGCTAACATGCTAACATGCTAACAAGCTAACATGCTAACCAGCTAATGCTAACAAGCTAATGCTAACATGCTAACAAGCTAACATGCTAACCAGCTAATGCTAACAAGCTAATGCTAACAAGCTAATGCTAACATGCTAACAAGCTAATGCTAACAAGCTCATGCTAACAAGCTAATGCTAACAAGCTAATGCTAACGAGCTAACAAGCTAACATGCTAACATGCTAACAAGCAAATGCTAACATGCTAACATGCTAACGAGCTAACCAGCTAATGCTAACAAGCTAATGCTAACATGCTAACAAGCTAACGCTAACAAGTTCATGCTAACAAGCTAATGCTAACAAGCTAATGCTAACAAGCTAATGCTAACATGCTAACAAGCTAATGCTAACAAGCTCATGCTAACAAGCTAATGCTAACAAGCTAATGCTAACGAGCTAACAAGCTAACATGCTAACATGCTAACAAGCTAATGCTAACATGCTAACCAGCTAATGCTAACAAGCTAATGCTAACAAGCTAATGCTAACATGCTAACAAGCTAATGCTAACAAGCTAATGCTAACAAGCTAATGCTAACAAGCTAATGCTAACAAGCTAATGCTAACAAGCTAATGCTAACATGCTAACAAGCTAATGCTAACAAGCTAATGCTAACAAGCTAATGCTAACAAGCTAATGCTAACATGCTAACAAGCTAATGCTAACAAGCTCATGCTAACAAGCTAATGCTAACGAGCTAATGCTAACGAGCTAACAAGCTAACATGCTAACATGCTAACAAGCTAATGCTAACATGCTAACAAGCTAATGCTAACAAGCTCATGCTAACAAGCTAATGCTAACGAGCTAATGCTAACGAGCTAATGCTAACAAGCTAACATGCTAACATGCTAACAAGCAAATGCTAACATGCTAACATGCTAACAAGCTAACATGCTAACCAGCTAATGCTAACAAGCTAATGCTAACATGCTAACAAGCTAACATGCTAACCAGCTAATGCTAACAAGCTAATGCTAACAAGCTAATGCTAACATGCTAACAAGCTAATGCTAACAAGCTCATGCTAACAAGCTAATGCTAACAAGCTAATGCTAACGAGCTAACAAGCTAACATGCTAACATGCTAACAAGCAAATGCTAACATGCTAACATGCTAACGAGCTAACCAGCTAATGCTAACAAGCTAATGCTAACATGCTAACAAGCTAACGCTAACAAGTTCATGCTAACAAGCTAATGCTAACAAGCTAATGCTAACAAGCTAATGCTAACATGCTAACAAGCTAATGCTAACAAGCTCATGCTAACAAGCTAATGCTAACAAGCTAATGCTAACGAGCTAACAAGCTAACATGCTAACATGCTAACAAGCTAATGCTAACATGCTAACCAGCTAATGCTAACAAGCTAATGCTAACAAGCTAATGCTAACATGCTAACAAGCTAATGCTAACAAGCTAATGCTAACAAGCTAATGCTAACAAGCTAATGCTAACAAGCTAATGCTAACAAGCTAATGCTAACATGCTAACAAGCTAATGCTAACAAGCTAATGCTAACAAGCTAATGCTAACAAGCTAATGCTAACATGCTAACAAGCTAATGCTAACAAGCTCATGCTAACAAGCTAATGCTAACGAGCTAATGCTAACGAGCTAACAAGCTAACATGCTAACATGCTAACAAGCTAATGCTAACATGCTAACAAGCTAATGCTAACAAGCTCATGCTAACAAGCTAATGCTAACGAGCTAATGCTAACGAGCTAACAAGCTAACATGCTAACATGCTAACAAGCTAATGCTAACATGCTAACAAGCTAACATGCTAACAAGCTAATGCTAACAAACTAATGCTAACGAGCTAATGCTAACGAGCTAACAAGCTAACATGCTAACATGCTAACAAGCAAATGCTAACATGCTAACATGCTAACGAGCTAACCAGCTAATGCTAACAAGTTAATGCTAACATGCTAACAAGCTAACATGCTAACCAGCTAATGCTAACAAGCTAATGCTAACAAGCTAATGCTAACATGCTAACAAGCTAACGCTAACATGCTAACAAGCTAACATGCTAACCAGCTCATGCTAACAAGCTAACATGCTAACAAGCTAATGCTAACAAACTAATGCTAACGAGCTAATGCTAACGAGCTAACAAGCTAACATGCTAACATGCTAACAAGCAAATGCTAACATGCTAACAAGCTAACATGCTAACGAGCTAACCAGCTAATGCTAACAAGCTAATGCTAACATGCTAACAAGCTAACATGCTAACCAGCTCATGCTAACAAGCTAACATGCTAACAAGCTAATGCTAACAAACTAATGCTAACGAGCTAATGCTAACGAGCTAACAAGCTAACATGCTAACATGCTAACAAGCAAATGCTAACATGCTAACATGCTAACGAGCTAACCAGCTAATGCTAACAAGTTAATGCTAACATGCTAACAAGCTAACATGCTAACCAGCTAATGCTAACAAGCTAATGCTAACAAGCTAATGCTAACATGCTAACAAGCTAACGCTAACAAGCTCATGCTAACAAGCTAATGCTAACAAGCTAATGCTAACAAGCTAATGCTAACATGCTAACAAGCTAATGCTAACAAGCTAATGCTAACAAGCTAACATGCTAACCAGCTAATGCTAACAAGCTAATGCTAACAAGTTAATGCTAACATGCTAACAAGCTAACATGCTAACCAGCTAATGCTAACAAGCTAATGCTAACAAGCTAATGCTAACATGCTAACAAGCTAACGCTAACAAGCTCATGCTAACAAGCTAATGCTAACAAGCTAATGCTAACAAGCTAATGCTAACATGCTAACAAGCTAATGCTAACAAGCTAATGCTAACAAGCTAACATGCTAACCAGCTAATGCTAACAAGCTAATGCTAACAAGCTAATGCTAACATGCTAACAAGCTAACGCTAACAAGCTCATGCTAACAAGCTAATGCTAACGAGCTAATGCTAACGAGCTAACAAGCTAACATGCTAACATGCTAACAAGCTAATGCTAACATGCTAACAAGCTAATGCTAACAAGCTCATGCTAACAAGCTAATGCTAACGAGCTAATGCTAACGAGCTAACAAGCTAACATGCTAACATGCTAACAAGCTAACGCTAACAAGCTCATGCTAACAAGCTAATGCTAACAAGCTAATGCTAACATGCTAACAAGCTAATGCTAACAAGCTAATGCTAACAAGCTAATGCTAACAAGCTAATGCTAACAAGCTAATGCTAACATGCTAACAAGCTAATGCTAACAAGCTAATGCTAACAAGCTAATGCTAACATGCTAACAAGCTAATGCTAACAAGCTAATGCTAACAAGCTAATGCTAACAAGCTAATGCTAACATGCTAACAAGCTAATGCTAACAAGCTCATGCTAACAAGCTAATGCTAACGAGCTAATGCTAACGAGCTAACAAGCTAACATGCTAACATGCTAACAAGCTAATGCTAACATGCTAACAAGCTAATGCTAACAAGCTCATGCTAACAAGCTAATGCTAACGAGCTAATGCTAACGAGCTAACAAGCTAACATGCTAACATGCTAACAAGCTAATGCTAACATGCTAACAAGCTAACATGCTAACGAGCTAACCAGCTAATGCTAACAAGCTAATGCTAACATGCTAACAAGCTAATGCTAACAAGCTAATGCTAACAAGCTAACATGCTAACCAGCTAATGCTAACAAGCTAATGCTAACAAGCTAATGCTAACATGCTAACAAGCTAACGCTAACAAGCTCATGCTAACAAGCTAATGCTAACGAGCTAATGCTAACGAGCTAACAAGCTAACATGCTAACATGCTAACAAGCTAATGCTAACATGCTAACAAGCTAATGCTAACAAGCTCATGCTAACAAGCTAATGCTAACGAGCTAATGCTAACGAGCTAACAAGCTAACATGCTAACATGCTAACAAGCTAACGCTAACAAGCTCATGCTAACAAGCTAATGCTAACAAGCTAATGCTAACATGCTAACAAGCTAATGCTAACAAGCTCATGCTAACAAGCTAATGCTAAGGAAGGGGGAGGGGCCAGACAGGGGGAGGGGCCAGAAGGGGGAGGGGCCAGGAAGGGGGAGGGGGAGGGGCCAGGCAGGGGGAAGGGGAGGGGCCAGGCAGGGGGAGGGGCCAGGAAGGGGGAGGGGCCAGGCAGGGGGAGGGGGAGGGGCCAGAAGGGGGAGGGGCCAGACAGGGGGAGAGTAGGAAGGGGAGGGGCCAGGCAAGGGGAAGGGGAGGGGCCAGACATGGGGAGGGGGAGGGGCCAGGAAGGGGGAAGGGCCAGGAAGGGGGAGGGGGAGGGGCCAGACAGGGGGAAGGGGAGGGGCCAGGCAGGGGAGGGGGAGGGGCCAGAAGGGGGAGGGGGAGGGGCCAGGAAGGGTGAGAGTAGGAAGGGGAGGGGCCAGGCAAGGGGAAGGGGAGGGGCCAGAAGGGGGAAGGGGAGGGGCCAGGCAAGGGGAAGGGGAGGGGCCAGGCAGGGGAGGGGGAGGGGCCAGAAGGGGGAGGGGCCAGACAGGGGGAAGGGGAGGGGCCAGACATGGGGAGGGGGAGGGGCCAGGAAGGGGGAGGGGCCAGGAAGGGGGAGGGGGAGGGGCCAGGCAGGGGGAGGGGGAGGGGCCAGAAGGGGGAGGGGCCAGACAGGGGGAGAGTAGGAAGGGGAGGGGCCAGGCAAGGGGAGGGGCCAGGCAGGGGGAGGGGCCAGCCAGGCAGGGGGAGGGGGAGGGGGAGGGGGAGGGGCCAGGCAGGGGGAAGGGGAGGGGCCAGGCAGGGGGAGGGGGAGGGGCCAGACAGGGGGGAGGGGAGGGGCCAGACTTGGGGAGGGGGGGGCCAGGAAGGGGGAGGGGGAGGGGCCAGGCAGGGGGAAGGGGGAGGGGCCAGGCAGGGGAGGGGGAGGGGCCAGAAGGGGGAGGGGGAGGGGCCAGGCAGGGGGAAGGGGAGGGGCCAGGCAGGGGGAGGGGGAGGGGCCAGAAGGGGGAGGGGGAGGGGCCAGACAGGGGGAGGGGCCAGAAGGGGGAGGGGGAGGGGCCAGACAGGGGGAGGGGGAGGGGCCAGGAAGGGGGAGAGTAGGAAGGGGAGGGGCCAGGCAAGGGGAAGGGGAGGGGCCAGGCAGGGGAGGGGGAGGGGCCAGAAGGGGGAGGGGCCAGACAGGGGGAGAGTAGGAAGGGGAGGGGCCAGGCAAGGGGAAGGGGAGGGGCCAGGCAGGGGAGGGGGAGGGGCCAGAAGGGGGAGGGGCCAGACAGGGGGAAGGGGAGGGGCCAGACATGGGGAGGGGGAGGGGCCAGGAAGGGGGAGGGGCCAGGAAGGGGGAGGGGGAGGGGCCAGGCAGGGGGAGGGGGAGGGGCCAGAAGGGGGAGGGGCCAGACAGGGGGAGAGTAGGAAGGGGAGGGGCCAGGCAAGGGGAAGGGGAGGGGCCAGGCAGGGGGAGGGGCCAGCCAGGCAGGGGGAGGGGGAGGGGGAGGGGCCAGAAGGGGGAGGGGGAGGGGGAGGGGCCAGAAGGGGGAGGGGCCAGGAAGGGGGAGGGGCCAGGCAGGGGGAGGGGCCAACAAGCTAACATGCTAACAAGCTAATGCTAACATGCTAACAAGCTAACGCTAACATGCTAATGCTAACAAGCTAATGCTAACAAGCTAATGCTAACAAGCTAACATGCTAACAAGCTAATGGGGGGGCATCCTTTTGTCCGACAACTCATAGGCCCGACGGGGCAATGCTCCGAGGTGCGCTGCGGGGCTAACAAGCTAAAGGTAACAAGTTAATGCTAACATGCTAACAAGCTATGCTAACAAGCTAATGCTAACATGCTAACAAGCTAACATGCTAACAAGCTAACATGCTAACAAGCTAATGCTAACATGCTAATGCATGCTAACAAGCTAACGCTAACAAGGTAATGCTAACAAGCTAATGCTAACAAGCTAATGCTAACAAGCTAATGCTAACGAGCTAACATGCTAACAAGCAAATGCTAACATGCTAACAAGCTAACATGCTAACGAGCTAACCAACTAATGCTAACAAGCTAATGCTAACATGCTAACAAGCTAACATGCTAACCAGCTCATGCTAACAAGCTAACATGCTAACAAGCTAATGCTAACAAGCTAACATGCTAACAAGCAAATGCTAACATGCTAACAAGCTAACATGCTAACCAGCTCATGCTAACAAGCTAACATGCTAACAAGCTAATGCTAACGAGCTAATGCTAACGAGCTAACAAGCTAACATGCTAACATGCTAACAAGCTAATGCTAACATGCTAACCAGCTAATGCTAACAAGCTAATGCTAACAAGCTAATGCTAACATGCTAACAAGCTAATGCTAACAAGCTAATGCTAACAAGCTAATGCTAACAAGCTAATGCTAACAAGCTAATGCTAACAAGCTAATGCTAACATGCTAACAAGCTAATGCTAACAAGCTAATGCTAACAAGCTAATGCTAACAAGCTAATGCTAACATGCTAACAAGCTAATGCTAACAAGCTCATGCTAACAAGCTAATGCTAACGAGCTAATGCTAACGAGCTAACAAGCTAACATGCTAACATGCTAACAAGCTAATGCTAACATGCTAACAAGCTAATGCTAACAAGCTCATGCTAACAAGCTAATGCTAACGAGCTAATGCTAACGAGCTAACAAGCTAACATGCTAACATGCTAACAAGCTAATGCTAACATGCTAACAAGCTAACATGCTAACAAGCTAATGCTAACAAACTAATGCTAACGAGCTAATGCTAACGAGCTAACAAGCTAACATGCTAACATGCTAACAAGCAAATGCTAACATGCTAACATGCTAACGAGCTAACCAGCTAATGCTAACAAGTTAATGCTAACATGCTAACAAGCTAACATGCTAACCAGCTAATGCTAACAAGCTAATGCTAACAAGCTAATGCTAACATGCTAACAAGCTAACGCTAACATGCTAACAAGCTAACATGCTAACCAGCTCATGCTAACAAGCTAACATGCTAACAAGCTAATGCTAACAAACTAATGCTAACGAGCTAATGCTAACGAGCTAACAAGCTAACATGCTAACATGCTAACAAGCAAATGCTAACATGCTAACAAGCTAACATGCTAACGAGCTAACCAGCTAATGCTAACAAGCTAATGCTAACATGCTAACAAGCTAACATGCTAACCAGCTCATGCTAACAAGCTAACATGCTAACAAGCTAATGCTAACAAACTAATGCTAACGAGCTAATGCTAACGAGCTAACAAGCTAACATGCTAACATGCTAACAAGCAAATGCTAACATGCTAACATGCTAACGAGCTAACCAGCTAATGCTAACAAGTTAATGCTAACATGCTAACAAGCTAACATGCTAACCAGCTAATGCTAACAAGCTAATGCTAACAAGCTAATGCTAACATGCTAACAAGCTAACGCTAACAAGCTCATGCTAACAAGCTAATGCTAACAAGCTAATGCTAACAAGCTAATGCTAACATGCTAACAAGCTAATGCTAACAAGCTAATGCTAACAAGCTAACATGCTAACCAGCTAATGCTAACAAGCTAATGCTAACAAGTTAATGCTAACATGCTAACAAGCTAACATGCTAACCAGCTAATGCTAACAAGCTAATGCTAACAAGCTAATGCTAACATGCTAACAAGCTAACGCTAACAAGCTCATGCTAACAAGCTAATGCTAACAAGCTAATGCTAACAAGCTAATGCTAACATGCTAACAAGCTAATGCTAACAAGCTAATGCTAACAAGCTAACATGCTAACCAGCTAATGCTAACAAGCTAATGCTAACAAGCTAATGCTAACATGCTAACAAGCTAACGCTAACAAGCTCATGCTAACAAGCTAATGCTAACGAGCTAATGCTAACGAGCTAACAAGCTAACATGCTAACATGCTAACAAGCTAATGCTAACATGCTAACAAGCTAATGCTAACAAGCTCATGCTAACAAGCTAATGCTAACGAGCTAATGCTAACGAGCTAACAAGCTAACATGCTAACATGCTAACAAGCTAACGCTAACAAGCTCATGCTAACAAGCTAATGCTAACAAGCTAATGCTAACATGCTAACAAGCTAATGCTAACAAGCTAATGCTAACAAGCTAATGCTAACAAGCTAATGCTAACAAGCTAATGCTAACATGCTAACAAGCTAATGCTAACAAGCTAATGCTAACAAGCTAATGCTAACATGCTAACAAGCTAATGCTAACAAGCTAATGCTAACAAGCTAATGCTAACAAGCTAATGCTAACATGCTAACAAGCTAATGCTAACAAGCTCATGCTAACAAGCTAATGCTAACGAGCTAATGCTAACGAGCTAACAAGCTAACATGCTAACATGCTAACAAGCTAATGCTAACATGCTAACAAGCTAATGCTAACAAGCTCATGCTAACAAGCTAATGCTAACGAGCTAATGCTAACGAGCTAACAAGCTAACATGCTAACATGCTAACAAGCTAATGCTAACATGCTAACAAGCTAACATGCTAACGAGCTAACCAGCTAATGCTAACAAGCTAATGCTAACATGCTAACAAGCTAATGCTAACAAGCTAATGCTAACAAGCTAACATGCTAACCAGCTAATGCTAACAAGCTAATGCTAACAAGCTAATGCTAACATGCTAACAAGCTAACGCTAACAAGCTCATGCTAACAAGCTAATGCTAACGAGCTAATGCTAACGAGCTAACAAGCTAACATGCTAACATGCTAACAAGCTAATGCTAACATGCTAACAAGCTAATGCTAACAAGCTCATGCTAACAAGCTAATGCTAACGAGCTAATGCTAACGAGCTAACAAGCTAACATGCTAACATGCTAACAAGCTAACGCTAACAAGCTCATGCTAACAAGCTAATGCTAACAAGCTAATGCTAACATGCTAACAAGCTAATGCTAACAAGCTCATGCTAACAAGCTAATGCTAAGGAAGGGGGAGGGGCCAGACAGGGGGAGGGGCCAGAAGGGGGAGGGGCCAGGAAGGGGGAGGGGGAGGGGCCAGGCAGGGGGAAGGGGAGGGGCCAGGCAGGGGGAGGGGCCAGGAAGGGGGAGGGGCCAGGCAGGGGGAGGGGGAGGGGCCAGAAGGGGGAGGGGCCAGACAGGGGGAGAGTAGGAAGGGGAGGGGCCAGGCAAGGGGAAGGGGAGGGGCCAGACATGGGGAGGGGGAGGGGCCAGGAAGGGGGAAGGGCCAGGAAGGGGGAGGGGGAGGGGCCAGACAGGGGGAAGGGGAGGGGCCAGGCAGGGGAGGGGGAGGGGCCAGAAGGGGGAGGGGGAGGGGCCAGGAAGGGTGAGAGTAGGAAGGGGAGGGGCCAGGCAAGGGGAAGGGGAGGGGCCAGAAGGGGGAAGGGGAGGGGCCAGGCAAGGGGAAGGGGAGGGGCCAGGCAGGGGAGGGGGAGGGGCCAGAAGGGGGAGGGGCCAGACAGGGGGAAGGGGAGGGGCCAGACATGGGGAGGGGGAGGGGCCAGGAAGGGGGAGGGGCCAGGAAGGGGGAGGGGGAGGGGCCAGGCAGGGGGAGGGGGAGGGGCCAGAAGGGGGAGGGGCCAGACAGGGGGAGAGTAGGAAGGGGAGGGGCCAGGCAAGGGGAGGGGCCAGGCAGGGGGAGGGGCCAGCCAGGCAGGGGGAGGGGGAGGGGGAGGGGGAGGGGCCAGGCAGGGGGAAGGGGAGGGGCCAGGCAGGGGGAGGGGGAGGGGCCAGACAGGGGGGAGGGGAGGGGCCAGACTTGGGGAGGGGGGGGCCAGGAAGGGGGAGGGGGAGGGGCCAGGCAGGGGGAAGGGGGAGGGGCCAGGCAGGGGAGGGGGAGGGGCCAGAAGGGGGAGGGGGAGGGGCCAGGCAGGGGGAAGGGGAGGGGCCAGGCAGGGGGAGGGGGAGGGGCCAGAAGGGGGAGGGGGAGGGGCCAGACAGGGGGAGGGGCCAGAAGGGGGAGGGGGAGGGGCCAGACAGGGGGAGGGGGAGGGGCCAGGAAGGGGGAGAGTAGGAAGGGGAGGGGCCAGGCAAGGGGAAGGGGAGGGGCCAGGCAGGGGAGGGGGAGGGGCCAGAAGGGGGAGGGGCCAGACAGGGGGAGAGTAGGAAGGGGAGGGGCCAGGCAAGGGGAAGGGGAGGGGCCAGGCAGGGGAGGGGGAGGGGCCAGAAGGGGGAGGGGCCAGACAGGGGGAAGGGGAGGGGCCAGACATGGGGAGGGGGAGGGGCCAGGAAGGGGGAGGGGCCAGGAAGGGGGAGGGGGAGGGGCCAGGCAGGGGGAGGGGGAGGGGCCAGAAGGGGGAGGGGCCAGACAGGGGGAGAGTAGGAAGGGGAGGGGCCAGGCAAGGGGAAGGGGAGGGGCCAGGCAGGGGGAGGGGCCAGCCAGGCAGGGGGAGGGGGAGGGGGAGGGGCCAGAAGGGGGAGGGGGAGGGGGAGGGGCCAGAAGGGGGAGGGGCCAGGAAGGGGGAGGGGCCAGGCAGGGGGAGGGGCCAACAAGCTAACATGCTAACAAGCTAATGCTAACATGCTAACAAGCTAACGCTAACATGCTAATGCTAACAAGCTAATGCTAACAAGCTAATGCTAACAAGCTAACATGCTAACAAGCTAATGGGGGGGCATCCTTTTGTCCGACAACTCATAGGCCCGACGGGGCAATGCTCCGAGGTGCGCTGCGGGGCTAACAAGCTAAAGGTAACAAGTTAATGCTAACATGCTAACAAGCTATGCTAACAAGCTAATGCTAACATGCTAACAAGCTAACATGCTAACAAGCTAACATGCTAACAAGCTAATGCTAACATGCTAATGCATGCTAACAAGCTAACGCTAACAAGGTAATGCTAACAAGCTAATGCTAACAAGCTAATGCTAACAAGCTAATGCTAACGAGCTAACATGCTAACAAGCAAATGCTAACATGCTAACAAGCTAACATGCTAACGAGCTAACCAACTAATGCTAACAAGCTAATGCTAACATGCTAACAAGCTAACATGCTAACCAGCTCATGCTAACAAGCTAACATGCTAACAAGCTAATGCTAACAAGCTAACATGCTAACAAGCAAATGCTAACATGCTAACAAGCTAACATGCTAACCAGCTCATGCTAACAAGCTAACATGCTAACAAGCTAATGCTAACGAGCTAATGCTAACGAGCTAACAAGCTAACATGCTAACATGCTAACAAGCAAATGCTAACATGCTAACATGCTAACGAGCTAACCAGCTAATGCTAACAAGCTAATGCTAACATGCTAACAAGCTAACATGCTAACCAGCTAATGCTAACAAGCTAATGCTAACAAGCTAATGCTAACATGCTAACAAGCTAACGCTAACAAGCTCATGCTAACAAGATAATGCTAACAAGCTAATGCTAACAAGCTAATGCTAACATGCTAACACGCTCATGCTAACAAGCTCATGCTAACAAGCTAATGCTAACAAGCTAATGCTAAGGAAGGGGGAGGGGCCAGACAGGGGGAGGGGCCAGAAGGGGGAGGGGCCAGGAAGGGGGAGGGGGAGGGGGAGGGGCCAGGCAGGGGGAAGGGGAGGGGCCAGGCAGGGGGAGGGGGAGGGGCCAGGCAGGGGGAAGGGGAGGGGCCAGGAAGGGGGAGGGGGAGGGGCCAGGAAGGGGGAGGGGCCAGGCACACAAGCAAGCACGCACACACGGAAGGGGGAGGGGCCAGGCTGGGGGAGAGTAGGAAGGGGAGGGGCCAGGCAGGGGGAGGGGGAGGGGCCAGGAAGGGGGAGGGGAGGGGGCAGGAAGGGGGAGGGGCCAGGCAGGGAAGGGGGAGGGGCCAGGGGGGGAGGGGTACGCACGCACGCGCACACGCACACACGGAAGGGGGAGGGGCCAGGGGGGGGGAGGGGCCAGGGGGGGGCAGGGAAGGGGGAGGGGCCGGGGGGGGGCAGGCAGGGAAGGGGGAGGGGCCAGGGGGGGGGAGGGGTACGCACGCACACACGGAAGGGGGAGGGGCCAGGGGGGGGGGGGGAGAGGGGCCAGGGGGGCCAGGGAAGGGGGAGGGGCCAGGGGGGGGAAGGGTTAGTGGGAGGGACCAGGGGGGGGAGGGGCCAGGGGGGGGGGAGGGGTACGCACGCACACACGGAAGGGGGAGGGGCCAGGGGGGGGGGGGGGGAGAGGGGCCAGGGGGGCCAGGGAAGGGGGAGGGGCCAGGGGGGGGAAGGGAAGTGGGAGGGACCAGGGGGGGGAGGGGCCAGGGGGGGGGGAGGGGTACGCACGCACGCACGCACGCACGCACGCACGCAAGCACGCACACACGGAAGGGGGAGGGGCCAGGGGGGGAGGGGCCAGGGGGGGGGGGCAGGCAGGGAAGGGGGAGGGGCCAAAGGGGGGGGAGGGATTTAAAAGACTTCAGTGCACTGTGCCTACCCATGATGCGACCGCAGGTCGCATCATGTGTAGGTACAGTGCAAGGAATAAATGCATTCGCCATGTATTTGAAGGAAGTCTGATCCAATCATTTTTAGATTTCTCCAGTTTAATCCTGCGTTTAGGTTTTGTTGTGTTCAAGATCTGATTTTAGGTATGTTTAAGCCTCCAGGGAAATCCGTGTTGAGGTTCTTAATCCACTGTTTTTCATTAAAACGTCTTTGTCCCACTGTCCAGTTGGGATTGTGTTGCAGTCCAGTGCATGTTAAAGCTTCAATGCCATGAGCCATAAAATGTTGCACAAATCTTGTGGTTGTCTTTCTTCCATTGTTAATATTGTATCTGTGTTGTCCCAGCCTTGTACTTATTGTTTTACCTGTTTCTCCGACATATTGTAAACCACATTTGTTACATGTGATTAAGTAAATGCAGTTGCTCGTTCTGCTTGTTAATCGTTGTTTAATCTCTAAAACGCGTTTTGTAGTTCTATTTTTGACTAATTGTTTGGGTTTGAAGTATTCTGGTCCCTCGCGTGCTGGTGCGTTGATTTCTTTTAGTTTGCTGTGTACTAGATAATCTTTAAGGTTTTTGTTTTTTCTGTAGGCTGATATAATTTTATAATCTTTTAGAAGATCATCCGTTCGGTTCTCAAAGTTCCTTTTTATTCTGTTGTTGGCTAGTGTGCTCTGTGTTGAATAACTGGTTATCAGGGCCAATTTAGGGCCTGGATCTCGTACTCTTATTTCTAAAAAAGTACTTTGAGCTTTCCGGAGGAATGTCCTAGTGTATCCCCTTGGTCTAAGTGCTTTAAATAGTGTTTTACAAGCTATTTTGAAATCACTTCTTTGCGTGCAAATCCTATGGAATCTTAGTAGTTGTGATTTGACTATCCCTGTGTAACAGTGTGTCGGGTGGAATGACGTTTTGTGTAATAGGGCGTGGGTGTCTGTTTCTTTAAAGAATACTTTTAAGTCTAGTTTCCCATTTGTGTTAAAGTTTGGGCCCTTGAAGATTGTTACATCAAGAAAGTCAATCCTTTCAGTGTGTGTCACAAATTTTATCGTTATGGATCTGTGATGGCTATTAAGAACATCAATAAATTCCTGGAAATCTTCCTTGCTATGTTCCCATATTCCAAAAATATCATCCAGAAATCTATAATAATGTGTTGGTTTAAGTCTGCATTTTTCTAGTGCTGTCTGTTCCCATATGCTCATGTAAATGTTTGCATAAGATGGTGCAAATCGCTTTCCCATGGCCGTCCCTTTGATTTGTAGATAACATTTGTTAGGGGGGGGAGGGGCCAGGGGGGGGGGGAGGGGTACGCACGCACACACGCACGCACGCACGCACACACGGAAGGGGGAGGGGCCAGGGGGGGGAGGGGCCAGGGGGGGGGGCAGGCAGGGAAGGGGGAGGGGCCAAAGTGGGGGGGGAGGGGTACGCACGCACACACGCACGCACACAAGCAAGCACGCACACACGGAAGGGGGAGGGGCCAGGGGGGGGAGGGGCCAGGGGGGGGGGGGCAGGCAGGGAAGGGGGAGGGGCCAAAGGGGGGGGGAGGGGCCAGGGGGGGGGGAGGGGTACGCACGCACGCACGCACGCACGCAAGCACGCACACACGGAAGGGGGAGGGGCCAGGGGGGGGAGGGGCCAGGGGGGGGGGCAGGCAGGGAAGGGGGAGGGGCCAAAGTGGGGGGGGAGGGGTACGCACGCACGCACGCACGCACACAAGCAAGCACGCACACACGGAAGGGGGAGGGGCCAGGGGGGGAGGGGCCAGGGGGGGGGGGGGCAGGCAGGGAAGGGGGAGGGGCCAAAGGGGGGGGGAGGGGCCAGGGGGGGGGGGAGGGGTACGCACGCACGCACGCACGCACGCACGCAAGCACGCACACACGGAAGGGGGAGGGGCCAGGGGGGGGAGGGGCCAGGGGGGGGGGGGCAGGCAGGGAAGGGGGAGGGGCCAAAGGGGGGGGGAGGGGCCAGGGGGGGGGGAGGGGTACGCACGCACGCACGCACGCACGCACGCACGCACGCACACACGGAAGGGGGAGGGGCCAGGGGGGGGAGGGGCCAGGGGGGGGGGGGGGCAGACAGACGACAGACATATGAGCGATATGAGCTTGTAGGTCTGCTATTTAAAAAAATCACACACACACACACACACACACACACACAGACAGACAGACAGACAGACAGACAGACAGACAGACAGACAGACAGACAGACAGACAGACAGACAGACAGACAGACAGACAGACAGACAGACAGCAGACCTACAAGCTCATAGCGCGCCACCGAGTTATTTAAAATAAATCACACACACACACACACACACACACACACACACACACACACACACACACACGCACACTTTTGATTGATTGATTGATTGAAATATTTATTAACAGTTTGCAGAATTTACAGTACATTTCAAGCACAAACTCAATACAAAGACTGTTAACTGTGAGTGGACGACCCAATTAAGCATTACACTTGTTTACAACAGGGTCCACATTGTTCAATTCATCAAAACATTTAGAGACATACAAATAGACATTTCTATGTAGCTAAAGAACAGAACAGGAATTCATCATAAACAGAACAGGAATTCATCATACACACAGATAGTGTGCATAACACTTGTTTACAGCCAAGCCCTGTTCATAGAACATTAAAAATTTAAAATGTCGGAGCCCTGGTTTGAACCAGCGGCCTCAGTAAAAAAAAAACACTATGTCCGTCTGCTCTACCCACTCAGCCACGGGTTGCTTACACAGGCAGTACCTTCCGGGGTATGGGATATAGAATAGAGTGGGGCCGTAGCATAGCTATGTAACAAGACTTTCTATTGGCCGGTCTGACAGTCATTACATCATTCCTTCCTTACTTCCAGGCAAGCAAGGAGGAGAGACCAGAGCAGCGCAGCGCAGGCAGCAGACATTTACAGCTGAAGAATGGATTACAGCTAAAATGCTTTGTACTGTACATAGTGGCTAAATGTTTTCTCTCTTGATCCTTAGTCCTTGGTCCGTGGGTCCCGTGGGTCTCGATCTCCGGCCGCGTATGACTGGGCATTGGATCTCAAACCCCGAGGCGCAGCCGTCACGCCACGGAGGATATGAAACCAACGGGATTTATGGTCATTTTCTCTTTTTCCACTTGCAACATGAGCTCAAAAAATAAAACCAGTCAAATGTTAGGGTGCCCTACTGTTACCATGTATTCTTGTTGAGTAGAGGACTCTTTTTTCTATCCCATTCATTTATAAAAATTAACTAAACCCTGCATGACGCTGCTTCCCTACGTCATGTCATTGCTGCCTGTCAGTCCAGAGGAGCTGCTGCGCTGAGAACTATATTTAGCCTGTTTTCTTATGAAGCAGATGAGCCGTTTTTGACATCATCATCATCTTCATCATCATAACTACAGTTGGTAAACAAAGGCTTTGATTTGATGAAAATAGCAGATCTGCAAGCTTGTAGATTGCCTCTTTCTGACCAAGGCTTTAATGTGGTGAAACGTTTGATGCTGTCAATACATTTGTCATCCATCTGGATGTCTGCGTTAGGGAATCTCTAGGAATCTCTAATCAAAACATTACATCATAAGAGACAACAACAGAATATATAATATCAACCCTTTTGTTCAGCTTGTATAATTACATTGATCCATTTTACATGCCTACCCATTACTGGGGAGGAGGCCACTCCCCAAACAATTCAGGACCGCTAAACATCCACATAACAGCACCAAAAGGACCGCTAAACATCCACATAACAGCAGACCGCTAAACATCCACATAACAGCACCAAAAGGACCGCTAAACATCCAGCAAACAGCCTTATTAACCTACACACAGTAGCTATGAATGACTATGGGTTCACACAGTTGATATTTTATAATGTCAAGTGTAGCAACGGTGAAAACAGCACATCAGGTAAACAGTGCTCAGGTAAACAGCACAACAGGTAAAGCAGACTCCACCTGCCCCAAAGTGTTATTTAGCTGCCAGGGGCAGGTGGGCACCCCTTAGTGTTTTATTTAGCTGCCAGGGGCAGGTGCCGGGCACTCCTTAGTGTCAAAAAGATAAAAGTATTCTAAAAGTTTTCTGAAAAACCCATGTCTGGAAAATTTGGAAAATATGTTGTTCTATCATGAACCAGACCAGACAGTATTGACATTGAGTGTTTATTCAGTCTTTGCAGATACAGGTATGGCAGTGGTGAATAAATAACAATCAATAATGGGGATAAGTCAGGCGTAATACACAGTAGGAAACATAGGCGATATATATAGGAAAGCAGACTTACATGAATGCATCATTCGGTATACAGGCACATAGGAGTTGTCTGTCAGTGAGAGAGAGACAAATGTTTGTATAGGCCCTCAGGTGTGCAGATTATCAGCCCTGCCCACACCATCAACAGGCAACCTGCTACTGCTCCGCCCGGCACTATGAGCTTGTAGATCGGCTATTTTAGCTAAAGTATAATTGATGCTTAAAACACCAAAAGGGGTCCAGAATGGGTTAAATGAGCATTTGTATAGCAACACAAATTGACATTAATATGACATTAGTTAAGTATTGAATTAAAGCTGCAATGGATACACAGGCCATTCAGAAAAAGTTACATCCAACCAACTATGTTCAGAGAAACAGCAGAGACAGTTTTTAAATGAGATGGACATGTATATGATAGAAAACATTAAAAGCATCCTTATAAGCCCTATAACCTTAACCCAATTTGCTATTGTACATGGTCATTACAGGTCAATCCACTTGGACTCAAGGTGTCTCATCAGCCGTGGACGGTGTCCTGTTGAGAGACGCAGAAACATCACATGATTCAAGATTACAACATTGACAGTCCAGGTTTGTGCATCAGCAGATGTTTTATTTTATCATGCAAGTAAGGACATGTTAGCATGGCCAAAACAATCACCGGTAGAAGGTACTTTCAGTTTTCTGAAACGGGGTTCAAGTCCCTGCAGTGATAGAAGGCTTAATGCAGCATGTCCTGCTTGTATGTTTATTACATGAAATGTTATCATAAGACATACAACAGCAATACAACAACATCATTTGTGTGATATTGAAATGCAATTTTAATTGTCAATCGTCTGAGGACAGGTGTGGGACGTTGCAGTACAGCAATGAAGTGGGGTCTGACAGATGTGTAGGGCATGAGAGAGAGAGAGAGAGAGAGAGAGAGAGAGATATGAACAGTATATAATTGCAAAACATGGTTACAGTCACTAGCAGGCAACTAGTTTTATACTAATATTTTGTTTGTTGTTTCATTTTTCAAAAATAGCAGACCTACAAGCTCGTAGCGCGCCACTCGGTGGCGCGCGCTATGAGCTTGTAGATCTGCTATTTTTCAATAGCCTGGGTAACCGGCCTGGGTACCAGATTCTAAAAATGTCTTTTACAGTTTTCTGAAAAAGCTATTTTTCTTCCATTTTTCAAAAATAGCAGACCTGCAAGCGCGTAGCGCGACACTCAGCCTTTTACTGGGGACCCCCTGGGAATCCCCCAAGGGCCCCCGGGGGTCCACGAACGCTTAATTGAGAAGCACTGCGATGCATTCTAAGCATTCATGCACAGCTATCTTTTATAAATGTCATTTTCAATGTGAAAAGACTGTAGTTCACTCGGTGGCGCGCTACGCGCTTGTTGATCTTCTATTTTTCAATAGTAGCTGCGTTACCTACGTTTACTGGGGACCCCCTGGGAATCCCCCAAGGGCCCCCGGGGGTCCACGAACGCTTAATTGAGAAGCACTGGGATGCATTCTAACCATTCATGCACAGTTATCTTTTAGAAATGTCATTTTCAATGTGAAAAGACTGTAGTTCACTCTGTGGCGCGCTACGCGCTTGTTGATCTTCTATTTTTCAATAGTAGCTGCGTTACCTACGTTTACTGGGGACCCCCTGGGAATCCCCCAAGGGCCCCCGGGGGTCCACGAACGCTTAATTGAGAAGCACTGGGATGCATTCTAACCATTCATGCACAGTTATCTTTTAGAAATGTCATTTTCAATGTGAAAAGACTGTAGTTCACTCTGTGGCGCGCTACGCGCTTGTTGATCTTCTATTTTTCAATAGTAGCCGCGTCACCTACACCGTATGTAACAACCACACCCTGAACGCCTCCATACCGGGAGTCTGGAGCCGCGTCACCTACACCGTATGTAACAACCACACCCTGAACGCCTCCATACCGGGAGTCTGGAGCCGCGTCACGTACACCGTATGTAACAACCACACCCTGAACGCCTCCATACCGGGAGTCTGGAGCCGCGTCACGTACACCGTATGTAACAACCACACCCTGAACGCCTCCATACCGGGAGTCTGGAGCCGCGTCACGTACACCGTATGTAACAACAACACCCTGAACGCCTCCATACCGGGAGTCTGGAGCCGCGTCACGTACACCGTATGTAACAACCACACCCTGAACGCCTCCATACCGGGAGTCTGGAGCCGCGTCACCTACACCGTATGTACAACCACACCCTGAACGCCTCCATACCGGGAGTCTGGAGCCGCGTCACGTACACCGTATGTAACAACCACACCCTGAACGCCTCCATACCGGGAGTCTGGAGCCGCGTCACCTACACCGTATGTAACAACCACACCCTGAACGCCTCCATACCGGGAGTCTGGAGCCGCGTCACGTACACCGTATGTAACAACCACACCCTGAACGCCTCCATACCGGGAGTCTGGAGCCGCGTCACGTACACCGTATGTAACAACCACACCCTGAACGCCTCCATACCGGGAGTCTGGAGCCGCGTCACGTACACCGTATGTAACAACCACACCCTGAACGCCTCCATACCGGGAGTCTGGAGCCGCGTCACGTACACCGTATGTAACAACCACACCCTGAACGCCTCCATACCGGGAGTCTGGAGCCGCGTCACGTACACCGTATGTAACAACCACACCCTGAACGCCTCCATACCGGGAGTCTGGAGCCGCGTCACCTACACCGTATGTAACAACCACACCCTGAACGCCTCCATAACGGGAGTCTGGAGCCGCGTCACCTACACCGTATGTAACAACCACACCCTGAACGCCTCCATACCGGGAGTCTGGAGCCGCGTCACGTACACCGTATGTAACAACCACACCCTGAACGCCTCCATACCGGGAGTCTGGAGCCGCGTCACCTACACCGTATGTAACAACCACACCCTGAACGCCTCCATACCGGGAGTCTGGAGCCGCGTCACGTACACCGTATGTAACAACCACACCCTGAACGCCTCCATACCGGGAGTCTGGAGCCGCGTCACCTACACCGTATGTAACAACCACACCCTGAACGCCTCCATACCGGGAGTCTGGAGCCGCGTCACGTACACCGTATGTAACAACCACACCCTGAACGCCTCCATACCGGGAGTCTGGAGCCGCGTCACGTACACCGTATGTAACAACCACACCCTGAACGCCTCCATACCGGGAGTCTGGAGCCGCGTCACGTACACCGTATGTAACAACCACACCCTGAACGCCTCCATACCGGGAGTCTGGAGCCGCGTCACGTACACCGTATGTTACAACCACACCCTGAACGCCTCCATACCGGGAGTCTGGAGCCGCGTCACGTACACCGTATGTTACAACCACACCCTGAACGCCTCCATACCGGGAGTCTGGAGCCGCGTCACGTACACCGTATGTAACAACCACACCCTGAACGCCTCCATACCGGGAGTCTGGAGCCGCGTCACGTACACCGTATGTAACAACCACACCCTGAACGCCTCCATACCGGGAGTCTGGAGCCGCGTCACGTACACCGTATGTAACAACCACACCCTGAACGCCTCCATACCGGGAGTCTGGAGCCGCGTCACGTACACCGTATGTAACAACCACACCCTGAACGCCTCCATACCGGGAGTCTGGAGCCGCGTCACGTACACCGTATGTAACAACCACACCCTGAACGCCTCCATACCGGGAGTCTGGAGCCGCGTCACGTACACCGTATGTTACAACCACACCCTGAACGCCTCCATACCGGGAGTCTGGAGCCGCGTCACGTACACCGTATGTAACAACCACACCCTGAACGCCTCCATACCGGGAGTCTGGAGCCGCGTCACGTACACCGTATGTAACAACCACACCCTGAACGCCTCCATACCGGGAGTCTGGAGCCGCGTCACGTACACCGTATGTAACAACCACACCCTGAACGCCTCCATACCGGGAGTCTGGAGCCGCGTCACGTACACCGTATGTAACAACCACACCCTGAACGCCTCCATACCGGGAGTCTGGAGCCGCGTCACGTACACCGTATGTAACAACCACACCCTGAACGCCTCCATACCGGGAGTCTGGAGCCGCGTCACGTACACCGTATGTAACAACCACACCCTGAACGCCTCCATACCGGGAGTCTGGAGCCGCGTCACCTACACCGTATGTAACAACCACACCCTGAACGCCTCCATACCGGGAGTCTGGAGCCGCGTCACGTACACCGTATGTAACAACCACACCCTGAACGCCTCCATACCGGGAGTCTGGAGCCGCGTCACCTACACCGTATGTAACAACCACACCCTGAACGCCTCCATACCGGGAGTCTGGAGCCGCGTCACCTACACCGTATGTAACAACCACACCCTGAACGCCTCCATACCGGGAGTCTGGAGCCGCGTCACGTACACCGTATGTAACAACCACACCCTGAACGCCTCCATACCGGGAGTCTGGAGCCGCGTCACCTACACCGTATGTAACAACCACACCCTGAACGCCTCCATACCGGGAGTCTGGAGCCGCGTCACGTACACCGTATGTAACAACCACACCCTGAACGCCTCCATACCGGGAGTCTGGAGCCGCGTCACCTACACCGTATGTAACAACCACACCCTGAACGCCTCCATACCGGGAGTCTGGAGCCGCGTCACCTACACCGTATGTAACAACCACACCCTGAACGCCTCCATACCGGGAGTCTGGAGCCGCGTCACGTACACCGTATGTAACAACCACACCCTGAACGCCTCCATACCGGGAGTCTGGAGCCGCGTCACGTACACCGTATGTAGCCATCAGTAGACCTCGCCTCACCGGGCTTTCCACCTCGGAGGAAAGCCTATAGGGTCTCTGTTTCAAAAGGCCGCATGGTCCGGTTGGGAGCGGATGATATGTGACCAGGGACAGTAGTTTGATATACAAGGGGGGCCATGGTCATTTTTCAGTTCTTTACATATTATGAAACGGCACACTGTAACCTTTCATATGATGCATTGCTCATTGAAATTGGGGGGGAAATGAAGAAGATATGACCATTTGACACCTAGTGAAACAGAAAAGTCAAAATAGAGCATTCCACATTCAAAGATATCAGCAGTGATCTGTGACTTTAGGGGGCGCTGTTTTCCCTTCATTCGTTACGTCATGTTGTAGTATTGTTTTGTAGTCATTGATTGATTGATTGATTGAAGTATTTATTAACAGTTTGCAGAATTACAGTACATTTCAAGCACAAACTCAATACAAAGACTGTTAACTGTGAGTGGACGACCCAATTAAGCATTACACTTGTTTACAACAGGGTCCACATTGTTCAATTCATCAAAAATCATCAGTCATCAGGATGATATCGTTAAGTCATGTTGTAGTATTGTTTTGTAGTCATCAGGATGATATCGTTACGTCATGTTGTAGTATTGTTTTGTAGTCATCAGGATGATATCGTTACGTCATGTTGTAGTATTGTTTTGTAGTCATCAGGATGATATCGTTACGTCATGTTGTAGTATTGTTTTGTAGTCATCAGGATGATATCGTTAGGTCATGTTGTAGTATTGTTTTGTAGTCATCAGGATGATATCGTTACGTCATGTTGTAGTATTGTTTTGTAGTCATCAGGATGATATCGTTACGTCATGTTGTAGTCATTGTTTTGTAGTCATCAGGATGATATCGTTACGTCATGTTGTAGTCATTGTTTTGTAGTCATCAGGATGATATCGTTACGTCATGTTGTAGTATTGTTTTGTAGTCATCAGGATGATATTGTTACGTCATGTTGTAGTATTGTTTTGTAGTCATCGGGATGATATCGTTACGTCATGTTGTAGTATTGTTTTGTAGTCATCAGGATGATATGGTTACGTCATGTTGTAGTATTGTTTTGTAGTCATCAGGATGATATCATTACGTCATGTTGTAGTATTGTTTTGTAGTCATCAGGATGATATCGTTACGTCATGTTGTAGTATTGTTTTGTAGTCATCAGGATGATATCGTTAAGTCATGTTGTAGTATTGTTTTGTAGTCATCAAAACACATTTTAGTCTACACATTCAACTGAAATCTTATGACATTTAGGGCTGTATTTTGCGTGTCTTAAGTACCAGGTCTTATTCCCTAACTTGAGTAAACTAAAGACCTGGAGGCGTGATCAATGCTCTTTGGCTATTCTGAGTGGCCAAAGAGCATTGGTCACGCCTCCAGGTCTTTAGTTTACTCAAGTTAGGGAATAAGACCTGGTACTTAAGACACTCAAAACAGTCTACTAAAACTAGACTAACACTAAAGCAGTTCAGATTACTAAAATATGACTAAAACTAAATCAAAATGTGCTGTCAAAGTCAACACTAGTATCACATACACTGTAGTAGTTGAAGCAAAGTAGGACTACATACACAACAAGTACAGTAGGCCTACTCAAGTAAACACCACTTGTCACCCCCCCCCCCCTTTCCCCTCACTGTATATGTTTCTTTTCCCTTTTTGCTTCCTTTATGATGAATTCCTGTTCTATTCTTTGACTATATGGAAGTGTCTATTTGTATGTCTCTAAATGTGTTGATGAATATTGAACAAGGTGGACCCTGTTGTAAACAAGTGTAATGCTTTATTGTTCAGTTAAGTCTGTTGTATTGAGTTTGTGCTTCAAATGTACTGTAATTCTGCACAATATTTCAATCAATCAATGCTTGCTTGCTTGCTTGAATGATTGATTGACAGTTTGCAAAGACAAGCACCAGACGGTACGGTTCAATACAAGGTCTGCTAATCAATCAATGGACCAATAGGAAGTGATAAGCCGCCGTCCTACCGTATATAGATCACAATGAAGAGGATCCCGATCCTCTGTGTCATCAACTTCCTGATTCCCATCCTGTTCTTCCTGGTTCTGGACCTCAGCTCCTTCCTGATCGCTGAGCAGCGCGGAGAGAAGCTGGGCTTCAAGGTACCCGAAGGGTTAAACCATCACTACCCTAACACTGTACCATCACTATAGTACCCATTAAGCCATCCACTAGGAGACCAGCTGGGCTTCAAGGTACACAAAGGGTTAACCATCACAAACTTAACCATTACTGTACCATCACTATAGTACCCATTAAGCCATCCACTAGGAGACCAGCTGGGCTTCAAGGTACACAAAGGGTTAAACCATTACTACCCTAACACTGTACCATCACTATAGTACCCATTAAGCCATCCACTAGGAGACCAGCTGGGCTTCAAGGTACACAAAGGGTTAAACCATTACTAACTTAACCATTACTGTACCATCACTATAGTACCCATTAATCCATCCACTAGGAGACCAGCTGGGCTTCAAGGTACACAAAGGGTTAAACCATCACTAACTTAACCATTACTACCCTAACACTACCCTAACACTGTACCATCACTATAGTACCCATTAACCCATTTTGACCTGAAATCGGATTCTAAAAAATGTCTTCTACATCCTGACAGTTTTCTGAAAAAGCCATGTTTCTGTCAGTCGTTCGATTTTTCAAAAATAGCAGACCTACAAGCTCATAGCACGCCACTCGGTGGCGCGCTATGAGCTTGTAGATCTGCTATTTTGCAATAGCTAAAGCATAACATAATGCTAACACCAAAAGGGGTTCCCGCCCCAATATGGGTTAAGCCATCCACTAGGACAGTGCAAAGTGGGGTCCGGGGACCCCCAGCCCTGCAGGGGTCCTTGAGAGAGTTCCAGGGGGTCCCCAGCTAAATGTTAGTTTGGAACCAAAGTCTGACGTCACTTTCAGTAGAGGGCGTCAGTCCCCAGGTTCATGTATTTGTTTAGTTGCATTGAAATCCCCATTGAGGCGATTTTAGATCGCCTCATATAACAACTGTGTTTGAAAAATAAACATGTCACCCCGGCCGCTTCACTCATATGGATATGAAGAATCAACTGACTGAGAGAAAACGCTATCGTTACTGCTGCTGAATTAGTTAGGTTTTCGCTAGAAGCAGACTGTATCATATATGAGTGACTGACTGTTGCAAACGATACAGAGACACCTCCCTGACAATATCGCCGAGACAGCTTGTTTATTTTTGGACCACAACGCTTATAGTAGACGATAATATTAAGATCACCCCATGTTATTCTCCATAGAGAAATTACTTCCGCGAACCAGGGGGGAATCGTCGGGATGAGCGAGTTACGCCAGGACTTTAGAACCAGGGGAATCGAAGGGATGAGCGAGTTACGTCAGGACTTTAGAACCAGGGAAATCGAAGGGATGAGCGAGTTACGTCAGGACTTTAGAACCAGGGGAATCGAAGGGATGAGCGAGTTACGTCAGGACTTTAGAACCAGGGGAATCGAAGGGATGAGCGAGTTACGTCAGGACTTTAGAACCAGGGGAATGGAAGGGATGAGCGAGTGACGTCAGGACTTTATAACCAGGGGAATGGAAGGGATGAGCGAGTTACGTCAGTAACTTCGGTGCTCTATAGACCCTTATGGGTCTGTAACTCTGAGAGTGTACAAATTTAACCACATGGACCCCTTAGTCCATTTGATTCCACGTGTACACTCTCAGAGTGCCAAGGGAAACAAATACTTCTTCATTATACCAAATAACTGTTAACTGAATCTACAGCGTGGTAGACTACAGATAAGCAGCACACCAACATCGATCAAAGTCGATGCTCATCAACAACAGATAATTATCGGTTAACCCATTCTGGGCGGGCACCCATTTTGGTGTCAGCATCATGTTATGCTTTAGCTATTTAAAAATAGCAGATCTACAAGCTCATATCGTGCCACCGAGTGGCGCGATACGAGCTTGTAGGTCTGCTATTTTTGAAAAATCGAAGAGCGACTGACATTTTTAGAATCTGATCTCAGGTCAGAATGGGTTCATCAGACCAGTGTGTGTCCGGCGGAAACCTCGTATGAATCTGATCTCAGGTCAGAATGGGTTAAAGTCAGCTTTATTTGCTGAATTGATGAATGGTTGAATTGATCGTGTCCATCCCTGTGCTTCAAGGTGACCGTGCTGCTGGCCATCTCCGTCCTGCTGCTCATCTTAAACGACATGCTGCCCTCCATGTCTGGGTCTCCCCTCATCGGTAAAACATCTTAAATCACATGTCTGGGTCTCCCCTCATCGGTAAAACATCTTAAATCACATGTCTGGGTCTCCCCTCATCGGTAAAACATCTTAAATCACATGTCTGGGTCTCCCCTCATTGGTAAAACATCTTAAATCACATGTCTGGGTCTCCCCTCATCGGTAAAACATCTTAAATCACATGTCTGGGTCTCCCCTCATCGGTAAAACATCTTAAATCACATGTCTGGGTCTCCCCTCATTGGTAAAACATCTTAAATCACATGTCTGGGTCTCCCCTCATCGGTAAAACATCTTAAATCACATGTCTGGGTCTCCCCTCATTGGTAAAACATCTTAAATCACATGTCTGGGTCTCCACTCATTGGTAAAACATCTTAAATCACATGTCTGGGTCTCCCCTCATCGGTAAAACATCTTAAATCACATGTCTGGGTCTCCACTCATTGGTAAAGCATCTTAAATCACATGTCTGGGTCTCCACTCATTGGTAAAACATCTTAAATCACATGTCTGGGTCTCCACTCATTGGTAAAACATCTTAAATCACATGTCTGGGTCTCCCCTCATTGGTAAAACATCTTAAATCACATGTCTGGGTCTCCACTCATTGGTAAAACATCTTAAATCACATGTCTGGGTCTCCCCTCATTGGTAAAACATCTTAAATCACATGTCTGGGTCTCCCCTCATTGGTAAAACATCTTAAATCACATGTCTGGGTCTCCACCCATTGGTAAAACATCTTAAATCACATGTCTGGGTCTCCACCCATTGGTAAAACATCTTAAATCACATGTCTGGGTCTCCACCCATTGGTAAAACACATCTTAACCCATTCTGACCGGGCAACCATTTTGGTGTTAGCATCATGTTATGCTTTAGCCATTTAAAAATAGCAGATCTACAAGCTCATATCGCGCCACCGAGTGGCGCGATACGAGCTTGTAGGTCTGCCATTTTTGAAAAATCGAAGAACTACTGACATTTTTAGAATCTGATCTCAGGTCAGAATGGGTTCATCAGAGCAGTGTGTGTCCGGCGGAAACCTCGTATGAATCTGATCTCAGGTCAGAATGGGTTAAACGACATGTCTGGTTATTCATTTGGGGGTCCACGAGATGGAAAATGATTGAAAACCACTCATACAAATGAGTCCCCTGTAGAACAAGCCCTTTTAAGCATCATGTTATTCTATAGCTGTTGTAAAATAGCATATCTACAAGCTCATAGTGCTGTGCTACGGTCGGTGGCCAATTGCATATCATTTTTGGGGTCCTTGACATGAAATAGTCTGAGAACCACATTATAGAAACATTGTTTTTTTTTCAGAAAACGGCCTCAGGTCTAAATGAGAGACTGAGACGTTTCTCTATCTGCACACTAACACCTACGGCGGCGGTGGCTCAGGGGTAGAGTGCCTGGATGGTAACCGTAAGGTTGCCAGTTCGAACCCTGTGGGCTCCCCCAGAGTTACTGTCGAAGTGTCCTTGAGCAAGACACTGAACCCCTAATTGCTCCCGATGTGCTGGTTGGTGCCTTGCATGGTTTCCTCCGCCATCGGTGTATGAATGTGTGTGTGAATGGGTGAATGTAATGCACAATCTCTGTAAAGCGCCTTGGATAAAGGCGCTATATAAATGCACCATTTTACCTACTGCATGGTGATCTGTGGTCTGACGTTGAGATGTTTCCCCTCACAGCCACCTACTGCATCGTGATCTGTGGTCTGACGTTGAGATGTTTTCCCCTCACAGCCACCTACTGCATGGTGATCTTTGGTCTGACGTTGAGATGTTTCCCCTCACAGCCACCTACTGCATGGTGATCTTTGGTCTGACGTTGAGATGTTTCCCCTCACAGCCACCTACTGCATGGTGATCTGTGGTCTGACGTTGAGATGTTTTCCCTCACAGCCACCTACTGCATGGTGATCTTTGGTCTGACGTTGAGATGTTTCCCCTCACAGCCACCTACTGCATGGTGATCTTTGGTCTGACGTTGAGATGTTTCCCCTCACAGCCACCTACTGCATGGTGATCTTTGGTCTGACGTTGAGATGTTTCCCCTCACAGCCACCTACTGCATGGTGATCTGTGGTCTGACGTTGAGATGTTTTCCCTCACAGCCACCTACTGCATGGTGATCTTTGGTCTGACGTTGAGATGTTTCCCCTCACAGCCACCTACTGCATGGTGATCTTTGGTCTGACGTTGAGATGTTTCCCCTCACAGCCACCTACTGCATCGTGATCTGTGGTCTGACGTTGAGATGTTTCCCCTCACAGCCACCTACTGCATGGTGATCTTTGGTCTGACGTTGAGATGTTTCCCCTCACAGCCACCTACTGCATGGTGATCTTTGGTCTGACGTTGAGATGTTTTCCCTCACAGCCACCTACTGCATGGTGATCTTTGGTCTGACGTTGAGATGTTTTCCCTCACAGCCACCTACTGCATGGTGATCTGTGGTCTGACGTTGAGATGTTTCCCCTCACAGCCACCTACTGCATGGTGATCTTTGGTCTGACGTTGAGATGTTTCCCCTCACAGCCACCTACTGCATCGTGATCTTTGGTCTGACGTTGAGATGTTTCCCCTCACAGCCACCTACTGCATGGTGATCTGTGGTCTGACGTTGAGATGTTTTCCCTCACAGCCACCTACTGCATGGTGATCTGTGGTCTGACGTTGAGATGTTTCCCCTCACAGCCACCTACTGCATGGTGATCTTTGGTCTGACGTTGAGATGTTTCCCCTCACAGCCACCTACTGCATGGTGATCTGTGGTCTGACGTTGAGATGTTTCCCCTCACAGCCACCTACTGCATCGTGATCTTTGGTCTGACGTTGAGATGTTTCCCCTCACAGCCACCTACTGCATCGTGATCTTTGGTCTGACGTTGAGATGTTTCCCCTCACAGCCACCTACTGCATGGTGATCTGTGGTCTGACGTTGAGATGTTTTCCCTCACAGCCACCTACTGCATGGTGATCTGTGGTCTGACGTTGAGATGTTTCCCCTCACAGCCACCTACTGCATGGTGATCTGTGGTCTGACGTTGAGATGTTTCCCCTCACAGCCACCTACTGCATGGTGATCTTTGGTCTGACGTTGAGATGTTTCCCCTCACAGCCACCTACTGCATCGTGATCTTTGGTCTGACGTTGAGATGTTTTCCCTCACAGCCACCTACTGCATGGTGATCTGTGGTCTGACGTTGAGATGTTTCCCCTCACAGCCACCTACTGCATGGTGATCTTTGGTCTGACGTTGAGATGTTTCCCCTCACAGCCACCTACTGCATGGTGATCTGTGGTCTGACGTTGAGATGTTTCCCCTCACAGCCACCTACTGCATCGTGATCTTTGGTCTGACGTTGAGATGTTTCCCCTCACAGCCACCTACTGCATCGTGATCTTTGGTCTGACGTTGAGATGTTTCCCCTCACAGCCACCTACTGCATGGTGATCTGTGGTCTGACGTTGAGATGTTTTCCCTCACAGCCACCTACTGCATGGTGATCTGTGGTCTGACGTTGAGATGTTTCCCCTCACAGCCACCTACTGCATGGTGATCTGTGGTCTGACGTTGAGATGTTTCCCCTCACAGCCACCTACTGCATGGTGATCTTTGGTCTGACGTTGAGATGTTTCCCCTCACAGCCACCTACTGCATCGTGATCTTTGGTCTGACGTTGAGATGTTTCCCCTCACAGCCACCTACTGCATGGTGATCTTTGGTCTGACGTTGAGATGTTTCCCCTCACAGCCACCTACTGCATCGTGATCTGTGGTCTGACGTTGAGATGTTTCCCCTCACAGCCACCTACTGCATGGTGATCTTTGGTCTGACGTTGAGATGTTTTCCCTCACAGCCACCTACTGCATGGTGATCTGTGGTCTGACGTTGAGATGTTTTCCCTCACAGCCACCTACTGCATGGTGATCTGTGGTCTGACGTTGAGATGTTTTCCCTCACAGCCACCTACTGCATGGTGATCTGTGGTCTGACGTTGAGATGTTTTCCCTCACAGCCACCTACTGCATGGTGATCTGTGGTCTGACGTTGAGATGTTTTCCCTCACAGCCACCTACTGCATGGTGATCTGTGGTCTGACGTTGAGATGTTTTCCCTCACAGCCACCTACTGCATGGTGATCTGTGGTCTGACGTTGAGATGTTTTCCCTCACAGCCACCTACTGCATGGTGATCTTTGGTCTGACGTTGAGATGTTTCCCCTCACAGCCACCTACTGCATGGTGATCTGTGGTCTGACGTTGAGATGTTTCCCCTCACAGCCACCTACTGCATGGTGATCTTTGGTCTGACGTTGAGATGTTTCCCCTCACAGCCACCTACTGCATGGTGATCTGTGGTCTGACGTTGAGATGTTTCCCCTCATAGCCACCTACTGCATGGTGATCTGTGGTCTGACGTTGAGATGTTTCCCCTCACAGCCACCTACTGCATGGTGATCTTTGGTCTGACGTTGAGATGTTTCCCCTCACAGCCACCTACTGCATGGTGATCTTTGGTCTGACGTTGAGATGTTTCCCCTCACAGCCACCTACTGCATCGTGATCTTTGGTCTGACGTTGAGATGTTTCCCCTCACAGCCACCTACTGCATGGTGATCTGTGGTCTGACGTTGAGATGTTTCCCCTCACAGCCACCTACTGCATGGTGATCTGTGGTCTGACGTTGAGATGTTTCCCCTCACAGCCACCTACTGCATGGTGATCTTTGGTCTGATGCTGCTCAGCCTGTTGGTGACGGTGGTGGTGACGTACCTGATGGAGTTGGACAACGTCCCCGTCCTCCACAGCACGACAGGGACAGACACGGACTGCAGCCTGACGATGGACCGACAGGACAAACGGGAGGACGGCAAGGTCCACGGCCGAGACGGAGGTGAGAGAGAGGAGGACATCTGGAACGGAAATAAGAACCAATACGAAATTAAATTAAATAAATGACAACAAGCTTCCCGGCCCGGGGCCTGCAGTGTCATAGATCAGTGGTTCTCAAACCCATGATGACGGTGACGTGACAATTTAAGGACTTTTAAGACCTTTTTAATACTTAAGAAAGACAATAAAAAGACTGCGTCAAAAGTACTCAACAAGCTGATCATATAGAAAATTGGTCAAACATTAGCCAGATAACACAAAGACGCAAACATTGTGAAAATAGCCAAGCTCACAACAAAAGACAAGATGCATAAAGTGCAAAACTAATTTGCTTTAAGTTAACTTAATAGTTTTTTAAATGCACGGTCCAAACAACTAATAAACAGCTGAACATCAAACAGGCAATGATGAACCACAACAACAGACTGAGGACACTGTGCATAATAGTGACAATGACATACAGCTGGTTCTCGATAAAAAAGTGGAACCTCTGCTGACCCCTGGTGGAAGTAAGGAGAAGGCACAGGTATAGTTATGACTGAGGACATGGACTGTTGTGACCACTGATGATGGACAGTTACTGTACAGTACTGCACCTAAAGGAATAGTTCACCCAAAACACCATCGGCAAATAAAGGAAAACAGTGCGCCCTCTTTGTCTCGAGAGACCAAAACCCAAACCCAAAACATGACTTTATTTTCTATGAATAACACACATCATGAAGCCTTGAATTATTTCCAGAGACGATCATTTGACGTGCAGCTTTTGCAGATCTGCTATTTTTTAACATTTTTGAGCATTTTCTGAAAATGCCTGATTGCTTTTTCCCCCCCCTATACATTTAAATACAACGATGCATTGATATGAAAACAGAAAGTGTGCTTCGTGATTTGCACTTGTTTGAATACTTGAGTATTAGTTTGAGTAATAATACTACAAATCGTATGACTTTGACTGATTGTGTGGCGAGCGCTCTCAGCCTCACGCCAAAGTCACAAATGCTAGGGCCCCACCAAAAATAGCCAATCTACAAGTGTTGTGCTTGTAGATCTGCTATTTTTGGTGAATGTTCTCCCCAAAAAAAGGAATGCTGGGGTTTTAGTGTTTAACCCCTTCTGACCGGGCACCCATTTTGGTGTCAGCATCATGTTATGCTTTAGCTATTGAAAAATAGCAGATCTACAAGCTCGTATCGCGCCACCGAGTGGCGCGATACGAGCTTGTAGGTCTGCTATTTTTGAAAAATCGAAGAACGACTGACATTTTTTAAAATCTGATCTCAGGTCAGAATGGGTTCATCAGACCAGTGTTTGTCCGGCGGAAACCTCGTATGAATCTGATCTCAGGTCAGAATGGGTTGAATGCCACACAAATATAAAGGTTATTGTCAGTCTGTCCTATAATAAGTATTCTCTCGTGACGTATTGCATCTTTGTTTTTTGTGATAAAAAAAACAAACAGATCTCCATGAATTCAAGGCCTCACAGGGTGAACTATTCCTTTAACCCATTCTGACCTGAGATCAGATTCTAAAAATGTCTATTACATCCTGACAGTTTCATTATTAACCCATTCTGACCTGAGATCAGATTCTAAAAGTGTCTTCGATTTTTCAAAAATAGCAGACCTACAAGCTCGTATCGCGCCACTCGGTGGCGCGATATGAGCTTGTAGATCTGCTATTTTTCAATAGCTAAAGCATAACATGATGCTGACACCAAAATGGGTGCCCGTTCAGAATGGGTTAATGCTTTAATGTTTTAATTAAACGTGTCATTTTAGATGAAAGAAGACAGAATCAACGCTGTGATGTGATTGGTGGAGACACACCATGTGACCTGATGACGATGGCTGCAGAGGTTAGAACTGTGTTCACGTTCAACGTAAAAGTCCAAAGTAGCCTAGTACACTTCCCTTCAATCACAGATCTATAGTTCCTTTAGAACGGAATCAACCAAACAGTTCATATCGGTACAAAACTAGCAGATCTACAAGTTAAAAACGTTTTAGATCTCGTAGGTTTGCGTGACACTGTAGCAGAGTTCGCGTTAGTCCGCTAATTGCAGGTGGCTTTGAAAAAAATCTAATATCTTAGTTATAATGAATTTAATGAATATATATAATGAAAAGTTTACAATATCATAGCGCGCCATGAGATTGTAGGTCTGCTATTTTTGAAAAATCGCAAAGATTTGGCACAGATCTTTGAATATTCTTTCAGAAGACCCCCCCCCCCCCCTTTTCCCCCTCACTGTATAAGTTTCTTTCCCCTTTTTACCTCCTTTATGATGAAATCCTGTTCTGTTCTTTAACTATATAGAAGTGTCTATTTGTACGTGTCTAAATGTTTTGATGAATTGAACATGGTGGACCCTGTTGCAAACATGTGTAATGCTTTATTGGGTCGTCCACTCACAGTTAACAGTCTGTTTTATTGAGTTTGTGCTTGAAGTGTACTGTAATTCTGCAAACTGTTAATACATATTTCAATCAATCAATCAATCAATTTCGATGTCAGGCCTAAATGGGTCAGGCCTAAAAAAAAAAAACTTTGGTTTACGGTTGCCGACCGACTCTATTAAATATGCGCGACCCATATTATTTTATTGGCATTTGGTGGAAAAAAAAAAAAAAGCTCAGAATACGACCGAGTCAAGACCAAAAAGGTCTTTGATCATTAAAACTATCTTTGATGAGACCATCGGGACAAGCAACCTCATCCTACGTTATAAAAAATATAATCCACGTAGGAACCACTATCGTTTGTAAGTCAACACTGTCAACAGAGCGCTCTGTGCGCCGCCATGTTGCTCAGCTCTGACCGCGGAGCGGAGCGCAGCCTCTAGACTAGAGCCGTTTAGAGACAGAGAGTGACGACAATGGACTGATCAATGACGCATGCAGCCCCACCAATAAGCAGTGAACGGAGATGTCGCAACTCTCTCAACTAAAGCGCGCTGCCTCCGACAGAAATATTTAGGGGAACATGTTTTAACGTGACATGCAGACCCGGTTCAATGGGAAACACAAACACACATTGAATAACACACGCCGATAGTGTTGTGTTTCTGTTGCATGTGTGTTGTGGTGCCATTGCCACCGCACATTAAAATGCCACCAAAAAAATTGCCAAAGCCAACCGCAGGGCAGCAGAAAATATCAGCAACCCTATTTTCTAAACCTGCTGCCTCTACTCCAGGCATGTCACTGTGTAATGAAAACAATGTAAAGTTGTATTAACCATTAAAACTGCCAGTTATTTCACATAGCCAAAATATGAAAAATGTAGAAGCCTATCCATCATTGCCGTAGGATTTTTTTTTTTAATCCTTGCTACCCATCCTTCCCACGAAAAAAAAAAATAAATAAAATAAAATAAAGTCCTTGCTACCCATCCTTCCCATGAAAAAATAAAATAAAAAATAAAATACATTCCCTACCTACTCAGCCCAAAAATGACAGCCAATCGGAAACCAAAGTTTTTTTTTTTTTTAGGCCTCAATACCTTCTAAAGGCTCATACATAGTCTGGATTTTCGGTGGTGAGGTGACCACCGAACTACAACATGACATCACTGAGCCGCGGTGAAGAGCAAACCACCGCTCCAGCCCTTCTCTCTGATTTTACTCACCACCGCTCAACGTTATTTCAGCTCCGGTGGTCAGCTCACCACCGGAGCGGTGGTCAGCTCACCACCGGAGCGGTGGTCAGCTCACCACCGGAGCGGCGGTCAGCTCACCACCGGAGCGGTGGTCAGCTCACCACCGGAGCGGTGGTCAGCTCACCACCGGAGCGGTGGTCAGCTCACCACCGGAGCGGCGGTCAGCTCACCACCGGAGCGGTGGTCAGCTCACCACCGGAGCGGCGGTCAGCTCACCACCGGAGCGGTGGTCAGCTCACCACCGGAGCGGTGGTCAGCTCACCACCGGAGCGGTGGTCAGCTCACCACCGGAGCGGTGGTCAGCTCACCACCGGAGCGGTGGTCAGCTCACCACCGGAGCGGCGGTCAGCTCACCACCGGAGCGGTGGTCAGCTCACCACCGGAGCGGCGGTGGTCACCTCACCACCGAAAATCCAGACTATGAATGAGCCTTAAGTCACTATAACCTATAATGAAGCCAACGTTGTTCTGTTGTCTGCGTATACCTGTCTGTCCAGCTCAGAGAGCTGCAGAGGCGCGTGGCGTCGGCCGTCCTGCAGGGCGGACAGGACGCGGCGTGGCGGTCTGGAGGACGCTGGACCGCCGTGGCCGCCAAGATCAACAAGGCCTTCCTGGTGTTCTACTGCTGCACCGTGTCCGTGTTCCTCACCGTCATGTACGCGGAGTGGAGCGCCTAGGGCAGCCGCTCCATCCCATAGCCTGGCTGGCCCCGCCTCAGTCCCAGCCTATAAGGGCCCATTCATACTCCTATTGTTCACACTGTGAAATGAGGATAATTTAACCCATTCTGACCTGAGATCAGATTCTAAAAATGTCTATTACATCCTGACAGTTTCATTATTAACCCGTTCTGACCTGAGATCAGATTTCTAAAAGTGTCTTCGATTTTTTCAAAAATAGCAGACCTACAAGCTCGTATCGCGCCACTCGGTGGCGCGATATGAGCTTGTAGATCTGCTATTTTTCAATAGCTAAAGCATGACATGATGCCGACACCAAAATGGGTGCCCGGTCAGAATGGGTTAAAGTTTTTCATTCAACTAAATTACAACATAAAATATTGGCTAAAGATATGTGGATTATATTGCAGATATCGCACTTTTAAGTAAACATTGGTCAATACTGATGAGATACATTATTAATTGTGCATCCCTAGGACATTGTACAGAGATAATAAAGGCCTGCCATTTGAGGGGCTTTGTTGGGGATACGGTGGGCAGAACGTTAACTTACAGTGTTGCAGAGCCAGTCTTCATATTTGTTCCGGGGGTGACTGTACAGCATGTCCACACTTTGGCCACTGATGATCAGCCGTTTCTGCAAGAGGACGACAACAATGACTCAACACTTCCATGGCTGGAGTGGATCTCACCAATAGAGCAAGCAGTGTTGGAAGGGAGAGAAGGGGGACAGGGACCCTCCCGACAGGTGCTTGATGTGTATGTGAGCATGATGGCTTTTCTTAATGTGTTTGGGACCAGAGTGCCCAGACTGAGCTGGAGCAGTGTGTGTATAAATGTCACCCTGATAAGACCCTTTGGACTGCTTTCTCTAAAGTCACATTTCCACCGCACGGTACCAGCTCGACTCCACTCCACTCTACTCGCTTTGCTTCCCACTGCAGATAGGAGAGTGCCAAGTGAGGTATGTAGTGTAGCGTCCGAGACAAACCGCTACCATTTTAGGAATGAGGTAGGCCTGGCCGTGCAATTGTTCATTTATGATTCGTTGACATTCATTCATCCGTTTACTATAAGTTTGTCAACAGTATTTGGGAGCATTCATGAAGGGAGAGTCCTTTGACTCTCATCTATCAGTAGTCTGCAGTGTATTCATGTCAACCTTTGGAGGTACTTTCACCTCATAGAAAACCCCAAGAGACGAGTGGAGTCCAGTCCAGTGGAGCCGGTACCATACAGTGGGAAAGAGACAAAACCAGGGATTGAATTCCCACAGCCAATATCAAGGGGGAAAAGATGTCCCATTCACAGTATTATTTATAGACAAAAACCCCCAACAAAACATAAAGAAAACCAGCTCCTGACAGTTGGACTTAAACTGAATACAAGTTCCACTCTAAAACGTTAACTGGTCATTCTTTTTAAGGGCCACATTTGGAAGGTTGTAAAATAAAAGATGTTCCTGGCCTGTGTTACTGCATGGTTTAACTGGGTAACTAAACTGACAGCAGCAAGGCTGTGCATATAACTGTACAATCTACTAAACATAACTTATATCTCTCAGGATTAGTTTTTTTTTATATATATTCTTTTTCTTTTTGTAAACAGAGATGTCATCTGTATAACCTCCACACTCCCTTGATACTTTTTCTTTTTTTTTGGTTTCATTTTGTGTTATCGTTCCAGATCCCCAAGACCAAAAACTAGACTTGGCGATTATGAAGCAACCTGATTGGTCTCCATCCATCGGGTAGCATCTTGCAAGTGATAAAAGTCCACGAAGGCGAAACCACGGCTTATACCTAGGGACAGCATTCAGATATAGACGGGAGGCGTGTTAGTCAGAGTCCATGGGCAATATTATGCAAACTGTCACAAACTGCTTCACCACCCAGGCCCGGTTTAGTAAAACGGGCCATTTAGGAGTTTTACCACAGCAACAAAGAAAAGAAAAATACATTCCTGAATGCCACAGCAAGAACCACATTCAACCAAAAACGTGTGCCTCCCGGCATTTTTTACTTTCTCCAAATAGAAATATCCCTGCTCCTCTCACTTACCACATTTAAATGTTACATTTCTTATGTTTTCTTTAAGCCATTCGTATCATGAAAAGTAATTCTCAGTTGCTATGGCAAAACGGGTCTGAAAACGGAAGCAGATTGGCCCTATGGTCAAAGACTGGGGGAAGGAATGGCCCTATGGCACACATGGTTCTCACCTGTCTTCTTCTTCATCAGCCTGACATCCACTGGCTGGGGGCCTTCAAGCTGCTCCATGGCAGCTCGAATCTAAAACACAAGACAAACATTCAAAGTTAGACCTGTAAATAAATCAAATAAAATAAACAAGTAGTTTCTCAAACCAGACAATGAATCCACAATCTTTGAATGTTACTTAAGAGTCTACAGCTCCTGAAAGCCGTGCGCACATTAAGCTTTAACATATTATCTTTGACCTTTCCATTATGCTAGGTTCATTGTGCAACTGGTATCACAGTTGCCTCTATTATTTACCTTGTTGTTCACGCGTAACTTTGCATATTCTGATTATCCGCAATCGTTTTAGTCGCTCTGCTAAACGCATTAAGCCCCATTGCCCCCACCAGCAGGGGCAGCGGCTGTCCACCTCTGAACAGCGCTCAGTGGGTTAATGGAGACCCAATTGGTCTCCGGTTCAACTTCCAACTCTTTCCCCCCTAAACCCCTCTGGGGTTTAACCCATTTTGGGCGGGAACCCCTTTTGGTGTTGGCATCATGTTATGCTTTAGCTATTGAAAAATAGCAGATCTACAAGCTCATATCGCGCCACCGAGTGGCGCGATACGAGCTTGCTATTTTTGAAAAATCGACTGACATAGAAACATAGCTTTTTCAGAAAACTGTCAGGATGTAGAAGAACATTTTTAGAATCTGATCTCAGGTCAGAATGGATTAGTGATGTAGAAAGCCTTACATGGTCCTCTGTGGCGTGAAGTGACAGACCCCAGAGCATGATGGTCTTGCTCTTCTTGTCGTCCCCTTGCTCTCTCCTGTAATCTTGCTCGGGGAAGTCTCCGTCAGAGTGATAACCATCTTCTGATCGATCGCTGTTCCGCCGTTTCCTCCCTCGTGGCTGTGGGCAGTGGGCACGGGGCAATTAATCAACATGTAATCAAAACAAAGCTACACTTGACGACACTGGGCCTGTCACAATTACATAATGGCATATTGAAGATAATAGACTCTTTCAAACATACATTTAAAACAGATCCACAAGCTCATGACGATGCTGTGTCTCATTATTAAGTATCATTATTGAATATCTCAGTAACTTGTTATTTGCCATCTCTGCACAGTTTTGTCTCCATCTCTGCAAATTTCATTTGTATTTATATGTTCAATGTCAAAAACACACAAAATAAATCATTAATCGCAATTACTTGGATGACAATTAATCATCAAGTTAAATGTCATGTTGCTGACAGGCTTAACCCATTTTGGTGTTGGCATCATGTCGTGCTTTAGCTATTGAAAACGCACCCATTTTGGTGTCGGCATCATGTTATGCTTTAGCTATTGAAAACGCACCCATTTTGGTGTCGGCATCATGTTATGCTTTAGCTATTGAAAACGGCATCATGTTATGCTTTAGCTATTGAAAACGCACCCATTTTGGTGTTGGCATCATGTTATGCTTTAGCTATTGAAAACGCACCCATTTTGGTGTTGGCATCATGTTATGCTTTAGCTATTGAAAACGCACCCATTTTGGTGTCGGCATCATGTTATGCTTTAGCTATTGAAAACGCACCCATTTTGGTGTTGGCATCATGTCGTGCTTTAGCTATTGAAAACGCACCCATTTTGGTGTCGGCATCATGTTATGCTTTAGCTATTGAAAACGCACCCATTTTGGTGTTGGCATCATGTTATGCTTTAGCTATTGAAAACGCACCCATTTTGGTGTCGGCATCATGTTATGCTTTAGCTATTGAAAACGCACCCATTTTGGTGTTGGCATCATGTTATGCTTTAGCTATTGAAAACGCACCCATTTTGGTGTTGGCATCATGTTATGCTTTAGCTATTGAAAACGCACCCATTTTGGTGTTGGCATCATGTTATGCTTTAGCTATTGAAAACGCACCCATTTTGGTGTTGGCATCATGTTATGCTTTAGCTATTGAAAACGCACCCATTTTGGTGTTGGCATCATGTTATGCTTTAGCTATTGAAAACGCACCCATTTTGGTGTCAGCATCATGTTATGCTTTAGCTATTGAAAACGCACCCATTTTGGTGTCAGCATCATGTTATGCTTTAGCTATTGAAAACGCACCCATTTTGGTGTTGGCATCATGTTATGCTTTAGCTATTGAAAACGCACCCATTTTGGTGTTGGCATCATGTTATGCTTTAGCTATTGAAAACGCACCCATTTTGGTGTTGGCATCATGTTATGCTTTAGCTATTGAAAACGCACCCATTTTGGTGTTGGCATCATGTTATGCTTTAGCTATTGAAAACGCACCCATTTGGGTGTCAGCATCATGTTATGCTTTAGCTATTGAAAACGCACCCATTTTGGTGTTGGCATCATGTTATGCTTTAGCTATTGAAAACGCACCCATTTTGGTGTTGGCATCATGTTATGCTTTAGCTATTGAAAACGCACCCATTTTGGTGTTGGCATCATGTTATGCTTTAGCTATTGAAAACGCACCCATTTTGGTGTCCGCATCATGTTATGCTTTAGCTATTGAAAACGCACCCATTTTGGTGTTGGCATCATGTTATGCTTTAGCTATTGAAAACGCACCCATTTTGGTGTTGGCATCATGTTATGCTTTAGCTATTGAAAACGCACCCATTTTGGTGTTGGCATCATGTTATGCTTTAGCTATTGAAAACGCACCCATTTTGGTGTTGGCATCATGTTATGCTTTAGCTATTGAAAACGCACCCATTTTGGTGTTGGCATCATGTTATGCTTTAGCTATTGAAAACGCACCCATTTTGGTGTCAGCATCATGTTATGCTTTAGCTATTGAAAACGCACCCATTTTGGTGTCAGCATCATGTTATGCTTTAGCTATTGAAAACGCACCCATTTTGGTGTTGGCATCATGTTATGCTTTAGCTATTGAAAACGCACCCATTTTGGTGTCAGCATCATGTTATGCTTTAGCTATTGAAAACGCACCCATTTTGGTGTTGGCATCATGTTATGCTTTAGCTATTGAAAACGCACCCATTTTGGTGTTGGCATCATGTTATGCTTTAGCTATTGAAAACGCACCCATTTTGGTGTTGGCATCATGTTATGCTTTAGCTATTGAAAACGCACCCATTTTGGTGTTGGCATCATGTTATGCTTTAGCTATTGAAAACGCACCCATTTTGGTGTTGGCATCATGTTATGCTTTAGCTATTGAAAACGCACCCATTTGGGTGTCAGCATCATGTTATGCTTTAGCTATTGAAAACGCACCCATTTGGTGTTGGCATCATGTTATGCTTTAGCTATTGAAAACGCACCCATTTTGGTGTTGGCATCATGTTATGCTTTAGCTATTGAAAACGCACCCATTTTGGTGTTGGCATCATGTTATGCTTTAGCTATTGAAAACGCACCCATTTTGGTGTCCGCATCATGTTATGCTTTAGCTATTGAAAACGCACCCATTTTGGTGTTGGCATCATGTTATGCTTTAGCTATTGAAAACGCACCCATTTTGGTGTTGGCATCATGTTATGCTTTAGCTATTGAAAACGCACCCATTTTGGTGTTGGCATCATGTTATGCTTTAGCTATTGAAAAATAGCAGATCTACAAGCTCATATCGCGCCACCGAGTGGCGCGATACGAGCTTGTAGGTCTGCTATTTTTTTTTAAATTGAAGAGCGACTGACATTTTTAGAATCTGATCTCAGGTCAGAATGGGTTCATCAGACCAGTGTGTGTCCAGTGGAAACCTCGTATGAATATGATCTCAGGTCAGAATGGGTTAATAGAATGCATGTATTATTTATTTTTGTCTGAAAATGTAGTAAGACATCTGAAGAGTAAAGTGTAAACATTGTCTCCAGTCTCGGTTTGTTTTAACCTCCTGACTTTACTACTAAGAACAGGCTAAACAGGATGAGGCCTCAAGGCTGGAGCGCACGCACACACACACACACACGCACGCATACACACGACCAAATGTCTCTAAAACATGATGTCACCGAAGACTAAATGATCCTAGGCTACCTCGCACTTGTTTAACAAACCAGTTAAGAATGGGGTGAAAACATTGCAAATTATGCACACTTGATCCTGCAAAGGTATGGGCTACTAATTTGCCCAAGTATTTTTTATTTATGTATTATTATTATTATTATTATTATTATTATGTACGGTAATAACATATTAATCCATTCTGAACGGGAACCCATTTTGGTGTTAGCATCATGTTATGCTTTAGCTATTGAAAAATAGCAGATCTACAAGCTCGTAGCGCGCCACCGAGTGGCGCGCTACGAGCTTGTAGGTCTGCTATTTTTGAAAAATCGAAGAGCAACTGACATTTCTAGAATCTGATCTCAGGTCAGAATGGGTTCATCAGACCAGTGTGTGTCCAGTGGAAACCTCGTATGAATCTGATCTCAGGTCAGAATGGGTTCATCAGACCAGTGTGTGTCCAGTGGAATCCTCGTATGAATCTGATCTCAGGTCAGAATGGGTTCATCAGACCAGTGTGTGTCCAGTGGAAACCTCGTATGAATCTGATCTCAGGTCAGAATGGTTTAAAGAAATAACCATAAAAAGTAGGAGAAAGAAATGTTGAAAATAGCCGATCTACAACGTCTCGACACGTCACGCAGCGACGGCTTATTGGAGCCTTTTTCTAATTGGCTCCTTATCTCTTGCACACCCTGGCTGCCCCCCCCCACTTTGAAAAGCATCACTGTGGCGTTTATATACAGCAGTCAGTCAAATAAGTGAACCAGGACCTACGGTACATTTGATAGACTAATGCTGATCAATGATTTAGTGCTAAAGCCTACATTTTATTAACCCATTCTGACCTGAGATCAGATTCTAAAAATGTCTTCTACATCCTGACAGTTTTCTGAAAAAGCTATGTTTCTATGTCAGTCGCTCTTCGATTTTTCAAAAAAGTAGCAGACCTACAAGCTCATAGCGCGCCACTCGGTGGCGCGCTATGAGCTTGTAGTATTTTTCAATAGCTAAAGCAGAACGTAATGCTAACACCAAAAGGGGTGCCCGCGCAAAATGGGTTAAAACACAATCCATGCCAGTACATTACAATAGAAACGCAGACCAGGTGCCAGCGTTTCTATTGACGTCCTGGCACAGGGGGTTATAGTGCTCAAAACGTAACCTGACGTTCCTTGGCTTGGCTTGGCTTGGCTTAATGCAATTACGATCCAAGACACATCTTTTGCGCCAATCAAGTAAAGCTATGGAAAACTGAACCGTAAAAGTATTATGCCGATACCAAATACCTCATTCATTCGGGGAAATATTGGGGCACAATTAACACCATCGGGGCCCATGACCGTCAAGTTCAAGTGCACGGTCATGTGCCCCGAGACGGAGATTGATAATCTCAAATTAGTGCTATATGAAAACTGATGGCATCGCTCTACAGCCTAGAGGCGCTTGCTGACGATGGGCACATTTTATTAATGGATTAAATAGGGCCGGGCCCTCAAGGTGTTTTAACACATCCCAACCTAAAAGAAATACGGTGAAACTTGAATAATTAATAAAATGCTGTTGAACTGAAAACTACGGAGCCCCTGAATGGCCATGCATTCAAAATATATTTTATCTTGTACGTACGAGATAAAATCTTGTACGGACGAGATATTATCTTGTACGTACAAGATCAAATATATTTTGAATTCATGGCCATTCACGGGCTCCGTAGTAAACTGGTTGTGAATGGTGCATAATTTCACACCATGGTTTAAAATAAAAACAAAAACAAAACATTCCAAATTACCATTAAAGGGATCCACATGACAAATGACAGACCTTGGAGGATGCTGAACCTTCCCCAGGGGAGCGCTGCTCCAGATATCCTCCCAGCTCATGGTGGAGCTCCGTGAGGCCCGTAGCGGAGAGGCCATACTGGGCGGAGAGAGGCGACGCCTCCCCGGGCGTCTGGCCGCTCAGGCCAGGGTGGGAGTGCAGGAGGTGGGCCGCCTGACCCTGTGCTTGTGCTTGTTGAAGCCTGTGTTTCTGGACCTCCGCGTAGAGGCTGTCTCGCTGCTTCTTGGACATTCGACCAAACTTCACCGCTGTACAGGAGAGGAGAGCAGAGAAGCTACGTTACAGTCAGGAGTACTTTATCAGGAGTACTTTATCAGGAGTACTTTATCAACCAACAAGACAAAGAGTGTCTTGAGTGCTGCTATTGTGCATGTTGGCTCACTGGAAACCCTCTGCTACACCAGTGGGTCTCAAAGTGTCCTTGAGTGGTTTCCAAATGGGTATGGTACCTCTAAGAGTTATGGGGGCCCTTGAATTTAAAAAGGTTTGAGAACCACCATACACTAAATGAGCCAACGTGCACCATAGCAGCAGACAGACAGACAGACAGATAGCAGACCTACAAGCTCGTAGCGCGCCACTCGGTGGCGCGCTACGAGCTTGTAAGTCTGCTATTTAAAAAAGAATCTCACACACACACACAGACAGACAGACAGACAGACAGACAGACAGACAGACAGACAGATAGCAGACCTACAAGCTCATATGGCGCCACTCGGTGGCGCGCTACGAGCTTGTAAGTCTGCTATTAAAAAAAGAATCACACACACACACACACACAGACAGACAGACAGCAGACCTACAAGCTCGTAGCGCGACACTCGGTGGCGCGATACGAGCTTGTAGATCGGCTATTGAAAAATAGCCGATCTACAAGCTCGTAGCGCGCCACCGAGTGGCGCGATACGAGCTTGTAGGTCTGCTATTTTTGAAAGAATCGAAGAACGTCTGACATTTCTACAATCTGATCTCAGGTCAGAATGGGTTCATCAGACCAGTGTGTGTGTCCCAGTGGAAACCTCGTATGAATCTGATCTCAGGTCAGAATGATTTAAAAAACAAATTCACAATCCATCGTTTTCTCTGATGAGCTTTTTTACAACCGCTGCTCTCCTTGTTAATTACAGTATGAAAACAACTCTACCTCCTCTGTGACACAGCAGTGTAGTATTGACAGTATAACATGTGGAATGCAGCCAGGCTAGCCTGCTCACACATTAACCTGGTCTAATTGTTGCACAGTTATTTAATAAATCATTCAGTGCATTTATATCTGTGTTTGTTACATTTTGTTTTACAAAGTTGGGAAAGTAATGTTTAAGTCAAGCCTTGATGTTGCCTTACACAAAATAATGATTCCAGACTCCACACAGTGAGGCATACAGCTTAACCCATTCTGACCTGAGATCAGATTCTAAAAATGTCCTCTACATCCTGACAGTTTCATTAATTACCCATTCTGACCTGAGATCAGATTCTAAAAGTGTCTTAGGTTTTTCAAAAATAGCAGAGCTACAATGGGGAACCCCTTTTGTTGTGCTTTAGCTATTGAAAAATCTTTTAAAAAAATCAAACAGACAGACCTGTGAGATGCATTATCCTACAGACAGACAGACAGACAGACAGACAGACAGACAGACAGACAGACAGACAGACAGACAGACAGACAGACAGACAGACAGACAGACAGACAGACAGTCTCCTCTCATCCCACTAACCTCACTGAGCTAGCGTTAGCATTAGCGTTAGCATGTTGTCAACACAAAGACAGTCACTGTCACTGCATTCCGTGGAGACATTCAGTTGCTTCTCCAAACATGATGACTGTCCTCTCTGATTGTTGTGTAAACTCTCTGGAGACACAGCATGTGCATGCAGGTTTGTGCAATGCAGACTAGAGAATATAAGACACAGTTTATCTGAATCACTGCTTTGCTACAGCCACCCTCCTCTTATGGAGCAACAACATCCTCTCTGGTGTTCACTTCCTGCCGGTCCGTCAGCAGCACACTCCCCCTGTTCCAGACACAATGTTAACCCCATGAGTGCTTTCTTTTAAAACAAGACAAAACAAACTCCTAAAAAATGAGTTATGAAGTAACAAAAACGTTTTTAAACAGAAAACATGAAACCAAAAAATATTATATACCCAACCGGGTTACACAGACACAGAGAGGGGGGGGCTAGAGAAAGCAATATGAGATATTTTATAATAATAATAATAATAATAAATTGTATTTATAACGCACTTTACATTTGAAACAAATCTCAAAGTGCTACAGGCAGAAAATTACCTTGTGATTAGCAGACAGCCAAAAGTAAAACATAAAACATAAATTTGTTTTGGCCATCCAATTATTTAACATCTAATATGAATACACGGTTTTCTGAAAAGTCTTGTTTTCAAATAATTGCAATGCATACAATTGAATAAAGAATAGCCTACTATATGTGCATGCGTCTGTCTGTCTGTCTGTCTGTCTGTCTGTCTGTCCGTCCGTCTGTCTGTCTGTCTGTCTGTCTGTCTGTCTGTCTGTCTGTCTGTCTGTCTGTCTGTCTGTCTGTGTGTGTGTGTGTGTGTGTGTGTGTGTGTGTGTGTTTTTCAAAAATAGCAGACCTACAAGCTCGTAGCGCGCCACTCGCACTATGAGCTTGTAGATCTGCTATTTTTTTTAAAAGGTACCTCTCTAGACTCACTTTCTTACGCTGAATCAGAATATTGCAATGACGAGACTGTCTGACCTCAGGAAAGTGGTGAAAAAGGGCGCCAAAGTTTGTATGGGCCCTTAATATCCAGTAGCTTAGAAGCCTTAGAGAGGTTAGACAAATAACGAAACATTTTCTTTCAATAGGACCAATTCCATTAAATCCAGCTGGAAAAAGTGAGTCAGAAAAAGTGGTGTTTGAAAAATAAATAAATTATTTGAGCTTTTGGGGCTGAAAAAACGTGTCTCTTTTGATTTTGTGGATAGTTAGAAGTGCCGTAGAGCTTAGAGACCCCTTCCATTGGATTCGGCATGCTTCAAACATTCAGAAACAGTATTGTTTGTGGAAACAGGATTTTTTCTGAATATGTTATTGATTTTAGAGCTGGGAGGCCGCATACGAAGCCTGTCTAAGGCCACACCTTGACCCTAGACCTTAGGAGTGTCTTTGAGCGACGGGAGTGGGTTCCCCAGATTCAGCTTCACCTTCTGAACAAAAGTATGTCTTGTTTGAAACAAAACGACTTTGGGAAAGGGCCTAAAGGTGGCGCTAACGGTTAAACTACAGGGAGTGTTGTGCATTTTCTTTTTAAAATACCTTTCTAGACTCACTTTTTCCCGCTGAATCCGAATATATCAACGACGAGATTGTCTGACGTTGGGAAAGTGGTGAAAAAGGGCGCCAAAGTTTGTAAAAATGGCACCAATGCATCCAAAAAGAAGATATTTCCTATTATTTTTTCTAATCAAGGGGCATGTATTCCCACTTACTTTTTTGCCCCGATTCCAATGGTGGTGGTCTCATCTCTCTACGACGTCAGGAAGTGGGTGTAAACGGCTACTTCCTGTCCCCAGCCCCCCGAAACCTTCTGGAAAAAACCGAGACCATTTTCGGACTCAGCACGACGAGCCGAACACGCCGATATGTGTTTCCCAGCACAGGGACTTACGGTTATCTTAATTGGCTAGTTAATTGGTTAGTTTTCAACGCGCGATAGCTCGAGAACGATAAGTCCGTCAGCCAAGTAATTTACATGGGCGTGTTCAGTTTTTCGAGATCTTCGCTCTGATATGTCCGCCATTGTCGTGCGACACCCGTAGCAAAAGTTTTCCAACTATCATGTGTAAAGCGGAAGCCTTATAGACATGGTGAAGCTGACAGTGTATTGAAGGGGGAATTGAAATTTTAAAATTTGAGAACCACACATCCGTGCGCGGGGAGACACATATCAGCACGTTCGTCTAATCGATAGCTACGCGTGGATGCAAGGCACGCCCATTTTCGACGTTTGTGGGAGGAGCTATCGCGCCTCAAAGTGTAACCCTAGGGTTAGGAATTACACGACCGTGTGTGGAGAACCACATATGAACCACATATCAGATTGTTCGTCTTGACAAGCTATATAACATACTAAAAGATGGGCCCGTAATATATAAGGGTTTTTGACTTATAAGCGTTAAAGTGGTTAGACAAATAACAAAACATTTTTTTTCAACGGGACCAAATCCATTAGATCCAGCTGGAAAAAGTGAGTCGGAAAAAGTGGTGTTTGAAAAATTATTTAATTAATTGAGCTTTTGGGGCTAAAAAAACGTGTCTCTTTTGATTTGGCGGAGAGTTGGCAATGTCGTAGGGCTACGAAACCCATTCCATTGGATTCGGCATGCTTCAAACATTCAGAAACAGTCTTGTTTGTAGAGACAGGATTTTATCTGAATATTTTATAGATTTTTAAAAGCACAAGGCCCGAAACGAAGCCTTTCAAAGGTCAACCCTTGACCCTAGACCCTAGGAGTGTCTTTGAGCAACGGGAGCGGGTTCCCCAGACTCACTTTTTTGCCCCGATTGCAACGGTGGTGGTCCCGTCTCTCTAGGACGTCAGGAAGTGGGTGTAATAGCTTACTTCCTGTCCCCAGCCCCCCTCCCCCTTCCCTGCCTGGCCCCTCCTCTTCCCCCTGCCTGGCCCCTCCCCCTTCCTGGCCCCTCCCCCTCCCCCCGCCTGGCCCCTCCCCCTTCCCTGCCTGGCCCCTCCCCCCTGTGTGCGTGCGTGCGTGCGTGCGTGCCTGGCCCCTCCCCCTTCCCTGCCTGGCCCCTCCCCCCCCGGCCTGGCCCCTCCCCCTTCCCTGCCTGGCCCCTCCCCCTTCCCTGCCTGGCCCCTCCCCCTTCCCTGCCTGTGCGTGCGTGCGTGCGTGCGTGCGTGCGTGCGTGCCTGGCCCCTCCCCCTTCCCTGCCTGGCCCCTCCCCCCCCGCCTGGCCCCTCCCCCTTCCCCGCCTGGCCCCTCCCCCTCCCCCCGCCTGGCCCCTCCCCCTTCCCTGCCCGGCCCCTCCCCCCCCTGTGTGCGTGCGTGCGTGCGTGCGTGCCTGGCCCCTCCCCCTTCCCTGCCTGCCCCCCCCCCCCCCCCGCCTGGCCCCTCCCCCTCCCCTGCCTGGCCCCTCCCCCTTGCCTGGCCCCTCCCCCTTCCCTGCCTGTGCGTGCGTGCGTGCGTGCGTGCCTGGCCCCTCCCCCTTCCCTGCCTGGCCCCTCCCCCTTCCCTGCCTGGCCCCTCCCCCCCCGCCTGGCCCCTCCCCTTCCCTGCCTGGCCCCTCCCCCTTCCTGGCCCCTCCCCCCGCCTGGCCCCTCCCCCTTCCCTGCCTGGCCCCTCCCCCCTGTGTGCGTGCGTGCGTGCGTGCGTGCCTGGCCCCTCCCCCTTCCCTGCCTGGCCCCTCCCCCCTGTGCGCGTGCGTGCGTGCATGGCCCCTCCCCCTTCCCTGCCTGGCCCCTCCCCCCCCCCCCGCCTGGCCCCTCCCCCTTCCCTGCCTGGCCCCTCCCCCTTGCCTGGCCACTCCCCCTTCCCTGCCTGTGCGTGCGTGCGTGCGTGCGTGCGTGCCTGGCCCCTCCCCCTTCCCTGCCTGGCCCCTCCCCCTTCCCTGCCTGGCCCCTCCCCCTTCCCTGCCTGTGCGTGCGTGCGTGCGTGCGTGCGTGCGTGCGTGCGTGCGTGCGTGCGTGCGTGCGTGCCTGGCCCCTCCCCCTTCCCTGCCTGGCCCCTCCCCCCCGCCTGGCCCCTCCCCCCCCCCCGCCTGGCCCCTCCCCCTTCCCTGCCTGGCCCCTCCCCCTTGCCTGGCCCCTCCCCCTTCCCTGCCTGTGCGTGCGTGCGTGCGTGCGTGCGTGCCTGGCCCCTCCCCCTTCCCTGCCTGGCCCCTCCCCCCCCCTGTGTGCGTGCGTGCGTGCGTGCGTGCCTGGCCCCTCCCCCTTCCCTGCCTGCCCCCCCCCCCGCCTGGCCCCTCCCCCTCCCCTGCCTGGCCCCTCCCCCTTGCCTGGCCCCTCCCCCTTCCCTGCCTGGCCCCTCCCCCTTCCCTGCCTGGCCCCTCCCCCTTCCCTGCCTGGCCCCTCCCCCCCCCCCGCCTGGCCCCTCCCCCTTCCCTGCCTGGCCCCTCCCCCTTGCCTGGCCCCTCCCCCCCCGCCTGGCCCCTCCCCCTCCCCTGCCTGGCCCCTCCCCCTTGCCTGGCCCCTCCCCCTTCCCTGCCTGGCCCCTCCCCCTTCCCTGCCTGGCCCCTCCCCCTTCCCTGCCTGGCCCCTCCCCCCCCGCCTGGCCCCTCCCCCTTCCCTGCCTGGCCCCTCCCCCTTCCTGGCCCCTCCCCCCGCCTGGCCCCTCCCCCTTCCCTGCCTGGCCCCTCCCCCCTGTGTGCGTGCGTGCGTGCCTGGCCCCTCCCCCTTCCCTGCCTGGCCCCTCCCCCCTGTGCGCGTGCGTGCGTGCATGGCCCCTCCCCCTTCCCTGCCTGGCCCCTCCCCCCCCCCCGCCTGGCCCCTCCCCCTTCCCTGCCTGGCCCCTCCCCCTTGCCTGGCCACTCCCCCTTCCCTGCCTGTGCGTGCGTGCGTGCGTGCGTGCGTGCCTGGCCCCTCCCCCTTCCCTGCCTGGCCCCTCCCCCTTCCCTGCCTGGCCCCTCCCCCTTGCCTGGCCCCTCCCCCTTCCCTGCCTGTGCGTGTGTGCGTGCGTGCCTGGCCCCTCCCCCTTCCCTGCCTGCCCCCCCTGGCCCCTCCCCCTTCCCTGCCTGGCCCCTCCCCCTTGCCTGGCCCCTCCCGGGTGTGGCTTGTGTGTGGGCGTGGCTTGTTTGCTTGTGGGCGTGGCTTGTTTGTGGGTGTGGCTTTATTGTTCATGGGCGTGGCTTGATTGTTTGTGGGTGTGGCTTTGTTTGTGGGTGTGGCTTGCCTGGCCCCTCCCCCTTCCTGGCCACTCCCCCTCCCCCTGAATGCCCCCTCCCACCCCCCCTGGCCCCTCCCCTTCCCTGCCTGGCCCCTCCCCCCCCCCTGGCCCCTCCCCCTTCCCTGCCTGGCCCCTCCCCCTGCCCCCTTCCTGGCCCCTCCCCTCCCCCTTCTCTGCCTGGCCCCCCCCCCCTGCATGCGTGCTTGGCCCCTCCCCCTTCCCTGCCTGCCCTCCCCGCCTGCCCCCCCCTGGCCCCTCCCCCTTCCCTCCCTGGCCCCTCCCCCCCCCGCCTGCCCCCCCCCATGGCCCCTCCCCCTTCCCTGCCCTGGCCCCTCCCCCTTCCCTGCCTGCCCCCCCGGTCCCTCCCCCTTCCCTGCCTGGCCCCTCCCCCTTCCCTGCCTGCCCCTCCCCCTTCCCTGCCTGGCCCCTCCCCCTTGCCTGGCCCCTCCCCCTTCCCTGCCTGGCCCCTCCCCCTTCTCTGCCTGGCCCCTCCCCCCTGCGTGCGTGCTTGGCCCCTCCCCCTTCCCTGCATGCCCCCCGCCTTCCCCCCCCTGGCCCCTCCCCCTTCCCTGCCTGGCCCCTCCCCCTTGCCTGGCCCCTCCCCCTGCGTGCGTGCTTGGCCCCTCCCCCTTCCCTGCCTGCCCCGCCTGCCCCCCCCTGGCCCCTCCCCCTTCCCTGCCTGGCCCCTCCCCCTTGCCTGGCCCCTCCCCCTGCGTGCGTGCTTGGCCCCTCCCCCTTCCCTGCCTGCCCCCCGCCCCCCCTGGTCCCTCCCCCTTCCCTGCCTGGCCCCTCCCCCTTGCCTGGCCCCTCCCCCTGCGTGCGTGCTTGGCCCCTCCCCCTTCCCTGCCTGCCCCCCCGGTCCCTCCCCCTTCCCTGCCTGGCCCCTCCCCCTTCCCTGCCTGCCCCTCCCCCTTCCCTGCCTGGCCCCTCCCCCTTGCCTGGCCCCTCCCCCTTCCCTTCCCTGCCTGGCCCCTCCCCCTTCTCTGCCTGGCCCCTCCCCCCTGCGTGCGTGCTTGGCCCCTCCCCCTTCCCTGCATGCCCCCCGCCTTCCCCCCCCTGGCCCCTCCCCCTTCCCTGCCTGGCCCCTCCCCCTTGCCTGGCCCCTCCCCCTGCGTGCGTGCTTGGCCCCTCCCCCTTCCCTGCCTGCCCCGCCTGCCCCCCCTGGCCCCTCCCCCTTCCCTGCCTGGCCCCTCCCCCTTGCCTGGCCCCTCCCCCTGCGTGCGTGCTTGGCCCCTCCCCCTTCCCTGCCTGCCCCCCGCCCCCCCTGGTCCCTCCCCCTTCCCTGCCTGGCCCCTCCCCCTTGCCTGGCCCCTCCCCCTGCGTGCGTGCTTGGCCCCTCCCCCTTCCCTGCCTGCCCCCGCCTGCCCCCCCTGGCCCCTCCCCCTTCCCTGCCTGGCCCCTCCCCCTTGCCTGGCCCCTCCCCCTGCGTGCGTGCTTGGCCCCTCCCCCTTCCCTGCCTGCCCCGCCTGCCCCCCCTGGCCCCTCCCCCTTCCCTGCCTGGCCCCTCCCCCTTGCCTGGCCCCTCCCCCTGCGTGCGTGCTTGGCCCCTCCCCCTTCCCTGCCTGCCCCCCGCCCCCCCTGGTCCCTCCCCCTTCCCTGCCTGGCCCCTCCCCCTTGCCTGGCCCCTCCCCCTGCGTGCGTGCTTGGCCCCTCCCCCTTCCCTGCCTGCCCCCGCCTGCCCCCCCTGGCCCCTCCCCCTTCCCTGCCTGGCCCCTCCCCCTTCTCTGCCTGGCCCCTCCCCCTGCGTGCGTGCTTGGCCCCTCCCCCTTCCCTGCCTGCCCCCCGCCCCCCCTGGTCCCTCCCCCTTCCCTGCCTGGCCCCTCCCCCTTGCCTGGCCCCTCCCCCTGCGTGCGTGCTTGGCCCCTCCCCCTTCCCTGCCTGCCCCCGCCTGCCCCCCCTGGCCCCTCCCCCTTCCCTGCCTGGCCCCTCCCCCTTCTCTGCCTGGCCCCTCCCCCTGCGTGCGTGCTTGGCCCCTCCCCCTTCCCTGCCCCTCCCCCTTCCCTGCCTGGCCCCTCCCCCTTGCCTGGCCCCTCCCCCTTCCCTGCCTGGCCCCTCCCCTTCCCTGCCTGACCCCTCCCCCTCCTCCTGCCTGGCCCCTCCCCTTCCTACTCTTCCCCCTGCCTGGCCCCTCCCCCTGCCTGGCCCCTCCCCCTTTCCTGCCTGGCCCCTCCCCCTTCTCTGCCTGGCCCCTCCCCCTGCGTGCGTGCTTGGCCCCTCCCCCTTCCCCGCCTGCCCCCCTCCCCCTTCCCTGCCTGGCCCCTCCCCCTTGCCTGGCCCCTCCCCCTGCGTGCGTGCTTGGCCCCTCCCCCTTCCCTGCCTGCCCCCGCCCCCTGGTCCCTCCCCCTTCCCTGCCTGGCCCCTCCCCCTTCCCTGCCTGCCCTCCCCCTTCCCTGCCTGGCCCCTCCCCCTTGCCTGGCCCCTCCCCCTGCGTGCGTGCTTGGCCCCTCCCCCTTCCCTGCCTGCCCCCCGCCCCTGGTCCCTCCCCCTTCCCTGCCTGGCCCCTCCCCCTTCTCTGCCTGGCCCCTCCCCCTTCCCCCCCCCCCCCGGCCCCTCCCCCTTCCCTGCCTGGCCCCTCCCCCTCCCCTGCCTGCCCTCCCCCTTCCCTGCCTGGCCCCTCCCCCTTGCCTGGCCCCTCCCCCTGCGTGCGTGCTTGGCCCTCCCCCTTCCCTGCCTGCCCCCCCGCCCCCCTGGTCCCTCCCCCTTCCCTGCCTGGCCCCTCCCCCTTGCCTGCCCCCTCCCCCTTCCCTGCCTGCCCCCCCCCCCCCCGCCTGGCCCCTCCCCCCCCATGGCCCCTCCCCCTTCCCTGCCTGGCCCCTCCCCCTTGCCTGCCTGCCCCTCCCCCTTCCCTGCCTGGCCCCTCCCCCTTGCCTGGCCCCTCCCCCTTCCCTGCCTGCCCCTCCCCCTTCCCTGCCTGGCCCCTCCCCCTTGCCTGGCCCCTCCCCCTTCCCTGCCTGGCCCCTCCCCCTTCTCTGACTGGCCCCTCCCCCTGCGTGCGTGCTTGGCCCCTCCCCCTTCCCTGCCTGCCCCCCCGCCTGCCCCCCCTGGCCCCTCCCCCTTCCCTGCCTGGCCCCTCCCCCTTGCCTGGCCCCTCCCCCTGCGTGCGTGCTTGGCCCCTCCCCCTTCCCTGCCTGCCCCCACCCCCTGGTCCCTCCCCCTTCCCTGCCTGGCCCCCCCCCCTTCTCTGCCTGGCCCCTCCCCCTGCATGCGTGCTTGGCCCCTCCCCCTTCCCTGCCTGCCCCCCCCCGCCTGCCCCCCCCCCTGGCCCCTCCCCCTTCCCTGCCTGTCCCCTCCCCCTTGCCTGCCCCTCACCCTTCCCTGCCTGCCCCCCCCCCCGCCTGGCCCCTCCCCCCCATGGGCCCTCCCCCTTCCCTGCCTGGCCCCTCCCCCTTGCCTGCCTGCCCCTCCCCCTTCCCTGCCTGCCCCTCCCCCTTCCCTGCCTGCCCCTCCCCCTTCCTGGCCCCTTCCCCTCCCCATGTCTGGCCCCTCCCCTTCCTCTTGCCTGGCCCCTCCCCTTCCTACTCTCACCCTGTCTGGCCCCTCCCCTCCCCCTTCTGGCCCCTCCCCCTCCCCCTTCTGGCCCCTCCCCCTCCCCCTGCCTGGCCCATCCCCCTCCCCCTGCCTGGCCCCGCCCCCTGCCTGGCCCCTCCCCCTTCCTGGCCCCTCCCCTTCCCCCCCCTGGCCCCTCCCCCCTCCCTGCCTGCTCCCCCGCCTGGCCCCTCCCCCCCCTGCCCCCTCCCCCTTCCTGGCCTATCCCCCTCCCCCTGCCTGGCCCCTCCCCCTTCCCTGCCTGCCCCCTCCCCCTTCTCTGCCTGGCCCCTCCCCCTGCGTGCGTGCTTGGCCCCTCCCCCTTCCCTGGCCCCTCCCCCTTCCCTGCCTGGCCCCTCCCCCTTGCCTGGCCCCTCCCCCTTCCCTGCCTGGCTCCTCCCCCTTCTCTGCCTGGCCCCTCCCCCTGCGTGCGTGCTTGGCCCCTCCCCCTTCCCCGCCTGGCCCCTCCCCCTTCCCTGCCTGCCCCCCCCCCCCGCCTGGCCCCTCCCCCCCATGGCCCCTCCCCCGTCCCTGCCTGGCCCCTCCCCCTTGCCTGCCTGCCCCTCCCCCTTCCCTGCCTGGCCCCTCCCCCTTGCCTGGCCCCTCCCCCTTCCCTGCCTGACCCTCCCCCTTCCCTGCCTGGCCCCTCCCCCTTGCCTGGCTAACAAGCAAATGCTAACATGCTAACATGCTAACGAGCTAACCAGCTAATGCTAACAAGCTAATGCTAACATGCTAACAAGCTAACATGCTAACCAGCTCATGCTAACAAGCTAATGCTAACAAGCTAACAAGCTAACATGCTAACCAGCTCATGCTAACAAGCTAATGCTAACAAGCTAATGCTAACATGCTAACAAGCAAACATGCTAACAAGCTAATGCTAACATGCTAATGCATGCTAACAAGCTAACGCTAACAAGCTAATGCTAACAAGCTAATGCTAACAAGCTAATGCTAACAAGCTAATGCTAACGAGCTAATGCTAACAAGCTAATGCTAACGAGCTAACATGCTAACAAGCAAATGCTAACATGCTAACAAGCTAACATGCTAACGAGCTAACCAGCTAATGCTAACAAGCTAATGCTAACATGCTAACAAGCTAACATGCTAACCAGCTCATGCTAACAAGCTAACATGCTAACAAGCTAACATGCTAACCAGCTCATGCTAACAAGCTAACATGCTAACAAGCTAACATGCTAACCAGCTCATGCTAACAAGCTAATGCTAACAAGCTAATGCTAACAAGCTAATGCTAACATGCTAACAAGCTAATGCTAACGAGCTAATGCTAACGAGCTAACAAGCTAACATGCTAACATGCTAACAAGCTAATGCTAACAAGCTCATGCTAACAAGCTAATGCTAACAAGCTAATGCTAACGAGCTAACAAGCTAACATGCTAACATGCTAACAAGCAAATGCTAACATGCTAACATGCTAACGAGCTAACCAGCTAATGCTAACAAGCTAATGCTAACAAGCTAATGCTAACAAGCTAATGCTAACATGCTAACAAGCTAATGCTAACAAGCTCATGCTAACAAGCTAATGCTAACAAGCTAATGCTAACGAGCTAACAAGCTAACATGCTAACATGCTAACAAGCAAATGCTAACATGCTAACATGCTAACGAGCTAACCAGCTAATGCTAACAAGCTAATGCTAACATGCTAACAAGCTAACGCTAACAAGTTCATGCTAACAAGCTAATGCTAACAAGCTAATGCTAACAAGCTAATGCTAACATGCTAACAAGCTAATGCTAACAAGCTCATGCTAACAAGCTAATGCTAACAAGCTAATGCTAACGAGCTAACAAGCTAACATGCTAACATGCTAACAAGCTAATGCTAACATGCTAACAAGCTAATGCTAACAAGCTAATGCTAACAAGCTCATGTTAACAAGCTAATGCTAACGAGCTAATGCTAACAAGCTAACATGCTAACATGCTAACAAGCAAATGCTAACATGCTAACATGCTAACAAGCTAACATGCTAACCAGCTAATGCTAACAAGCTAATGCTAACATGCTAACAAGCTAACATGCTAACCAGCTAATGCTAACAAGCTAATGCTAACAAGCTAATGCTAACATGCTAACAAGCTAATGCTAACAAGCTAATGCTAACAAGCTAATGCTAACAAGCTAATGCTAACAAGCTAATGCTAACATGCTAACAAGCTAATGCTAACAAGCTAATGCTAACAAGCTAATGCTAACAAGCTAATGCTAACATGCTAACAAGCTAATGCTAACAAGCTCATGCTAACAAGCTAATGCTAACGAGCTAACAAGCTAACATGCTAACATGCTAACAAGCTAATGCTAACATGCTAACAAGCTAATGCTAACAAGCTCATGCTAACAAGCTAATGCTAACGAGCTAATGCTAACGAGCTAACAAGCTAACATGCTAACATGCTAACAAGCTAATGCTAACATGCTAACAAGCTAACATGCTAATGCTAACAAGCTAATGCTAACATGCTAACAAGCTAATGCTAACAAGCTCATGCTAACAAGCTAATGCTAACATGCTAACATGCTAACGAGCTAACCAGCTAATGCTAACAAGCTAATGCTAACATGCTAACAAGCTAACGCTAACAAGTTCATGCTAACAAGCTAATGCTAACAAGCTAATGCTAACAAGCTAATGCTAACATGCTAACAAGCTAATGCTAACAAGCTCATGCTAACAAGCTAATGCTAACAAGCTAATGCTAACGAGCTAACAAGCTAACATGCTAACATGCTAACAAGCTAATGCTAACATGCTAACAAGCTAATGCTAACAAGCTAATGCTAACAAGCTCATGTTAACAAGCTAATGCTAACGAGCTAATGCTAACAAGCTAACATGCTAACATGCTAACAAGCAAATGCTAACATGCTAACATGCTAACAAGCTAACATGCTAACCAGCTAATGCTAACAAGCTAATGCTAACATGCTAACAAGCTAACATGCTAACCAGCTAATGCTAACAAGCTAATGCTAACAAGCTAATGCTAACATGCTAACAAGCTAATGCTAACAAGCTAATGCTAACAAGCTAATGCTAACAAGCTAATGCTAACAAGCTAATGCTAACATGCTAACAAGCTAATGCTAACAAGCTAATGCTAACAAGCTAATGCTAACAAGCTAATGCTAACATGCTAACAAGCTAATGCTAACAAGCTCATGCTAACAAGCTAATGCTAACGAGCTAATGCTAACGAGCTAACAAGCTAACATGCTAACATGCTAACAAGCTAATGCTAACATGCTAACAAGCTAATGCTAACAAGCTCATGCTAACAAGCTAATGCTAACGAGCTAATGCTAACGAGCTAACAAGCTAACATGCTAACATGCTAACAAGCTAATGCTAACATGCTAACAAGCTAACGCTAACAAGTTCATGCTAACAAGCTAATGCTAACAAGCTAATGCTAACAAGCTAATGCTAACATGCTAACAAGCTAATGCTAACAAGCTCATGCTAACAAGCTAATGCTAACAAGCTAATGCTAACGAGCTAACAAGCTAACATGCTAACATGCTAACAAGCTAATGCTAACATGCTAACAAGCTAATGCTAACAAGCTAATGCTAACAAGCTCATGTTAACAAGCTAATGCTAACGAGCTAATGCTAACAAGCTAACATGCTAACATGCTAACAAGCAAATGCTAACATGCTAACATGCTAACAAGCTAACATGCTAACCAGCTAATGCTAACAAGCTAATGCTAACATGCTAACAAGCTAACATGCTAACCAGCTAATGCTAACAAGCTAATGCTAACAAGCTAATGCTAACATGCTAACAAGCTAATGCTAACAAGCTAATGCTAACAAGCTAATGCTAACAAGCTAATGCTAACAAGCTAATGCTAACATGCTAACAAGCTAATGCTAACAAGCTAATGCTAACAAGCTAATGCTAACAAGCTAATGCTAACATGCTAACAAGCTAATGCTAACAAGCTCATGCTAACAAGCTAATGCTAACGAGCTAATGCTAACGAGCTAACAAGCTAACATGCTAACATGCTAACAAGCTAATGCTAACATGCTAACAAGCTAATGCTAACAAGCTCATGCTAACAAGCTAATGCTAACGAGCTAATGCTAACGAGCTAACAAGCTAACATGCTAACATGCTAACAAGCTAATGCTAACATGCTAACAAGCTAACATGCTAATGCTAACAAGCTAATGCTAACATGCTAACAAGCTAATGCTAACAAGCTCATGCTAACAAGCTAATGCTAACGAGCTAATGCTAACGAGCTAACAAGCTAACATGCTAACATGCTAACAAGCTAATGCTAACATGCTAACAAGCTAATGCTAACAAGCTCATGCTAACAAGCTAATGCTAACGAGCTAATGCTAACGAGCTAACAAGCTAACATGCTAACATGCTAACAAGCTAATGCTAACATGCTAACAAGCTAACATGCTAACGAGCTAACCAGCTAATGCTAACAAGCTAATGCTAACATGCTAACAAGCTAACATGCTAACCAGCTCATGCTAACAAGCTAACATGCTAACAAGCTAATGCTAACAAACTAATGCTAACGAGCTAATGCTAACGAGCTAACAAGCTAACATGCTAACATGCTAACAAGCAAATGCTAACATGCTAACATGCTAACGAGCTAACCAGCTAATGCTAACAAGTTAATGCTAACATGCTAACAAGCTAACATGCTAACCAGCTAATGCTAACAAGCTAATGCTAACAAGCTAATGCTAACATGCTAACAAGCTAACGCTAACAAGCTCATGCTAACAAGCTAATGCTAACAAGCTAATGCTAACAAGCTAATGCTAACATGCTAACAAGCTAATGCTAACAAGCTAATGCTAACAAGCTAACATGCTAACCAGCTAATGCTAACAAGCTAATGCTAACAAGCTAATGCTAACATGCTAACAAGCTAACGCTAACAAGCTCATGCTAACAAGCTAATGCTAACGAGCTAATGCTAACGAGCTAACAAGCTAACATGCTAACATGCTAACAAGCTAACGCTAACAAGCTCATGCTAACAAGCTAATGCTAACAAGCTAATGCTAACATGCTAACAAGCTAATGCTAACAAGCTCATGCTAACAAGCTAATGCTAAGGAAGGGGGAGGGGCCAGACAGGGGGAGGGGCCAGAAGGGGAGGGGCCAGGAAGGGGGAGGGGGGAGGGGCCAGGCAGGGGGAAGGGGAGGGGCCAGGCAGGGGGAGGGGCCAGGAAGGGGGAGGGGCCAGGCAGGGGGAGGGGGAGGGGCCAGAAGGGGGAGGGGCCAGACAGGGGGAGAGTAGGAAGGGGAGGGGCCAGGCAAGGGGAAGGGGAGGGGCCAGACATGGGGAGGGGGAGGGGCCAGGAAGGGGGAAGGGCCAGGAAGGGGGAGGGGGAGGGGCCAGACAGGGGGAAGGGGAGGGGGCCAGGCAGGGGAGGGGGAGGGGCCAGAAGGGGGAGGGGGAGGGGCCAGGAAGGGTGAGAGTAGGAAGGGGAGGGGCCAGGCAAGGGGAAGGGGAGGGGCCAGAAGGGGGAGGGGGAGGGGCCAGGCAGGGGGAAGGGGAGGGGCCAGGCAGGGGGAGGGGGAGGGGCCAGACAGGGGGGAGGGGAGGGGCCAGACTTGGGGAGGGGGGGGCCAGGAAGGGGGAGGGGCCAGGAAGGGGGAGGGGGAGGGGCCAGGCAGGGGGAAGGGGGAGGGGCCAGGCAGGGGAGGGGGAGGGGCCAGAAGGGGAGGGGGAGGGGCCAGAGGGGGGAGGGGCCAGACAGGGGGGAGAGTAGGAAGGGGAGGGGCCAGGCAAGGGGAAGGGGAGGGGCCAGACAGGGGAAGGGGGAGGGGCCAGGAAGGGGGAGGGGCCAGGCAGGGGAGGGGGAGGGGCCAGAAGGGGGAGGGGGAGGGGCCAGGCAGGGGGAAGGGGAGGGGCCAGGCAGGGGGAGGGGCCAGACAGGGGGGAGGGGAGGGATTTGAAAGACTTCAGTGCACTGTGCCTACCCATGATGCGACCGCAGGTCGCATCATGTGTAGGTACAGTGCAAGGAATAAATGTATTCGCCATGTATTTGAAGGAAGTCTGATCCAATCATTTTTAGATTTCTCCAGTTTAATCCTGCGTTTAGGTTTTGTTGTGTTCAAGATCTGATTTTAGGTATGTTTAAGCCTCCAGGGAAATCCGTGTTGAGGTTCTTAATCCACTGTTTTTCATTAAAACGTCTTTGTCCCACTGTCCAGTTGGGATTGTGTTGCAGTCCAGTGCATGTTAAAGCTTCAATGCCATGAGCCATAAAATGTTGCACAAATCTTGTGGTTGTCTTTCTTCCATTGTTAATATTGTATCTGTGTTGTCCCAGCCTTGTACCTATTGTTTTACCTGTTTCTCCGACATATTGTAAACCACATTTGTTACATGTGATTAAGTAAATGCAGTTGCTCGTTCTGCTTGTTAATCGTTGTTTAATCTCTAAAACGCGTTTTGTAGTTCTATTTTTGACTAATTGTTTGGGTTTGAAGTATTCTGGTCCCTCGCGTGCTGGTGCGTTGATTTCTTTTAGTTTGCTGTGTACTAGATAATCTTTAAGGTTTTTGTTTTTTCTGTAGGCTGATATAATTTTATAATCTTTTAGAAGATCATCCGTTCGGTTCTCAAAGTTCCTTTTTATTCTGTTGTTGGCTAGTGTGCTCTGTGTTGAATAACTGGTTATCAGGGCCAATTTAGGGCCTGGATCTCGTACTCTTATTTCTAAAAAAGTACTTTGAGCTTTCCGGAGGAATGTCCTAGTGTATCCCCTTGGTCTAAGTGCTTTAAATAGTGTTTTACAAGCTATTTTGAAATCACTTCTTTGCGTGCAAATCCTATGGAATCTTAGTAGTTGTGATTTGACTATCCCTGTGTAACAGTGTGTCGGGTGGAATGACGTTTTGTGTAATAGGGCGTGGGTGTCTGTTTCTTTAAAGAATACTTTTAAGTCTAGTTTCCCATTTGTGTTAAAGTTTGGGCCCTTGAAGATTGTTACATCAAGAAAGTCAATCCTTTCAGTGTGTGTCACAAATTTTATCGTTATGGATCTGTGATGGCTATTAAGAACATCAATAAATTCCTGGAAATCTTCCTTGCTATGTTCCCATATTCCAAAAATATCATCCAGAAATCTATAATAATGTGTTGGTTTAAGTCTGCATTTTTCTAGTGCTGTCTGTTCCCATATGCTCATGTAAATGTTTGCATAAGATGGTGCAAATCGCTTTCCCATGGCCGTCCCTTTGATTTGTAGATAACATTTGGCCAGAAGGGGGAGG